>NC_050192.1:22602125-22699625 GCF_008315115.2 Sander lucioperca | reverse complement strand
TGTGTTTTTTTTGTTGTGTTTCGTGCAGTTTCCCCCCCGCTGCTCCCCCGGGCCGTTCCATGGGAACAGAAACTTTTCCTGCAGCCCTGAGAGAAACGCAGCTATTTTAGGGAAACACGTCACTGCTTTGAGCTGCAGCCCAGAAACTCGGCTTCTTTCCGTCTCCCCCCCCCTCTTGACTTGTTGCAGAGCAGCAGTGTTTCCCTTCCTCCCAGAGACATGTTGCTGCGAAGTTCAACCTGTTTTCAAGTTTCACACAGAATTAAAACTCTGTGCAGCTTCAGTTTCCGTCAGCAGGGCCGTGAATGCTAAAGGGCCGTCCGGCTAAATGAGTGAAGAAAAGCTCATAGTTTAAGAAAAAACGTCCAAAAACATTCAAAAAACGTGCTAAAGGCATCAAAAAAGGCCGGGTTTGATCAGTTGGTAGAGCAGGCGCACAGAGGTTTACTCCTCGACGCAGCGGCCGCGGGTTCGACTCTGACCTCCAGCCTTTTGCTGCATGTCATTCCCCCTGTCTCTCCCCTTTCATGTCTTAAACTGTCCTGTCAAAATAAAGGCCTAAAAAAGCCCCAAAAAATAATCTTAAAAAAAAAAGGGCAACAAAAAAACCCAATGAAAAAGGAATCAAAGAAGTCGAAAAAAAGTGACAAAAACAATAGAAAAAGAGCCAAAAAAGCCAGAAAAAGTGACAAGAACGTCCAAAACAAGGCGACAAAAACAACAAAGTGTAAAAAAAAAGTCAGCGTCTAAAATTTTGAAAAAACAACAAAAAAAGCCGAAAGAAACATGAAAAAGGGAACAAAAACGACAAAGAAAGCGTCTGAAACAAAAAAGCTGAAAAGGGAACCAAAAAACATTGCTTTTTTCAACATTTTAGATGCTTTCTGAGTCGTTTTTCTAGCCTTTTTTGTTGTTTTTTTGACGTTTTTGTTACTTTTTTTGTTACTTTTTTGTCTCTTTTTTCAATGTATGTGTCCCTATTTTGGCTTTTTTGATGCTATTTTAACAGTTTTTTACGTTATTTGGAGGTTTTGTGACAAAAACAACAAAGAAAGCGTCTAAAACATAAAAAAAAGCTGAAAAAGGGGGCACAAAACACATGGAAAGAAGCGACAGAAACAGCTCAAGCCTTGCCCATGGGGCAGCAGATTGGTTCGCGCAGGCTCTGCTGTCCGTGCACGCTGCAACTTGCTGCAGGCATGACGGATCAAGTCGTGCACAACTTGTGGAGCAGCTGAGCCGCGTTCAGGGCTGCTGTGGAAACATCAGCAAGGTTTAAACGGCTGCAGCGTGACATTGCAGAACCTCTCTCTGTCCCGGTCCCCCCCCCCCTGCTTTATGTGTGTGTTTATGTGGATAAAAGGATGGGAGGGAGACAAAACCCTGAGCCACAGGTATTCATTCCGAATCATATCGAGTGGAAAAAACGACCATTTCTTGCATGAAAAGCGCATGTTTTTGCACGAAATGTCTCGCTCTTTTCACGTCTTTTTTTTTGTAACGCTATTAAACTGTCCTGCAATCACGACTGCGTGTTCCCGTTTGCAAATACCCCATCCCATTTCACCATAAACAACATGTCAAGTGATAACCTTGAGCCTGTGCCGTGCCGTGCCGTGCCGTGCCACGCTGGAGACAACAGGTTCATTACGCACGACACTGTGTGCAGCAAAGTCTCCACATTCCTGACATGCTCTCCCTTTAAAATCGACATCACGTTGCGCGTGTTTGTTCCTCAATATCTGGATCAGATTCATAATGAGCATATGTGTGTGCATGTGTTTTTATCCCCCCCACAGAGAGAGAGAGAGAGAGAGAGAGAGAGAGAGAGAGAGAGAGAGAGAGAGAGAGAGAGAGAGAGAGCTTGCAGACACAGACACACGCGCCACACGTCAGTTCGGGGAGGGCAAAGCCTGCTTAGGATGCAGCGAATGTGACAGCAGAGCGGAGCGGGTAGCCCAGACTACAGCAGCCAGCGCGTGGACGGGGAAAAAGGTGATCGTGGAGGTGGCGGGGTCGGGTGGGGGGGTTAGTGGCTCAAAAAAATGCCAGTGGAAGCAGCTCACCCGCAGACGTGACGGCGAAAGAGAAAGTGAGAGAAAAAGAGAGAGAGAGAAAAACCGCTCCAAAATACGCGCGGAAGTCTCGGAGCCAGGAGGGGGACCATAGAGGACTGAGGCTGCGGGGAAGTGTCGCCCTTTTTCCGGGGCGGTGGGGGGAGAAAGATGACAGTGGTGCCCGGGGAGAACCTGGATGAGACTGTGGCTCTGGCCGGGCTGTCCGCGCAGGATGTGTACGCGCCCGAGAGAGCGTCGGAGACCCAGCTGGACCACCAGGAGTGCTGCGAGCGCGTGGTCATCAACATCTCCGGGCTGCGCTTCGAGACGCAGCTCAAGACGCTCGCGCAGTTCCCCGCCACGCTGCTGGGGAACCCGCGCAAGCGAATGCGCTTCTTCGACCCGCTGCGCAACGAATACTTCTTCGACCGGAACCGGCCGAGCTTCGACGCCATCCTGTACTACTACCAGTCCGGCGGGCGGCTGCGCCGACCCGTCAACGTGCCCGTGGACATCTTCATGGAGGAGATTAAATTCTACGAGCTGGGGGAGGCTGTGATTGAGAATTTCAAAGAGGACGAGGGGTTTATTAAGGAGGAGGAGCGCGCGCTGCCGGAGAGCGAGTTCCAGCGCCAGGTCTGGCTCCTGTTCGAGTACCCGGAGAGCTCGGGGCCCGCGCGGGGCATCGCCATCGTCTCCGTGCTCGTCATCCTCATCTCCATTGTGATTTTCTGCCTGGAGACTTTGCCCGAGTTCCGCGAGGACGCCAGGACGTTTGACGAGCCGCTCGCCGGGAACGGAACCGCGCGCGCAAAGACGAAAGCGAACCCCTTCACGGACCCGTTCTTCATCGTGGAGACCCTGTGCATCATCTGGTTCTCCTTCGAGCTGCTGGTGCGCTTCCTCGCGTGCCCGAGCAAAGCGGCGTTCTTCAAGAACATCATGAACACCATCGACATCGTGGCCATCATGCCGTACTTCATCACGCTCGGGCTGGAGCTCGCGGAGCACCAGGGCAACGGCCAGCAGGCCATGTCGCTCGCCATCCTGAGGGTCATCCGCCTCGTGCGCGTCTTCCGCATCTTCAAGCTGTCCCGCCACTCCAAGGGGCTGCAGATCCTGGGGAAGACGCTGCAGGCGAGCATGCGCGAACTCGGCCTGCTCATCTTCTTCCTCTTCATCGGAGTCATCCTGTTCTCCAGCGCGGTGTACTTCGCGGAGACGGACGACCCGGACTCGGGCTTCAGCAGCATCCCGGACGCCTTCTGGTGGGCTGTGGTTTCCATGACAACCGTGGGTTACGGGGACATGTGTCCCGTGACCATCGGGGGGAAGATCGTGGGCTCGCTGTGCGCCATCGCCGGCGTGCTGACCATCGCGCTCCCGGTGCCCGTCATCGTGTCCAACTTCAACTACTTTTATCACCGGGAGACGGAGCACGAGGAGCAGTTCCAGTACACGCACGTGACCTGCGGGCAGCAGCAGCAGCAGCAGCAGGTGCAGTTCGGGGAGTTCAACAGGAGCGACAGCAAGCCGTCTCTGTGCAAGTCGGACTTCGTGGACAGCAACGCGGACGCGGAATCCATCAAATACACCAACTGCAGCCCGCGCAAAACCTACACCGGGAAGCTCACAGACGTCTGAGTGGGGCAGTAGAGTTTGTTTAAACATTGACGGGGGCTGGTGGTTGTTGAACATTTTGGAGAGTCAAACACTTCCATATCCTGCATTCGGCTGGATTTAATCGAAATTGAGGTGGGGTGTATGTGATATGTGTCCCAATATTTAGAAGAGGTAGATTGTTTTTTGGGGGGGCTTTTCCCTTTGTAAGATAGTGACAGTGGATAGACAGGAAAGAGGAGAGAGAGAGAGAGAGAGAGAGAGAGAGAGAGAGAGAGAGAGAGAGAGATGGGGGATGACGCGCAGCAAAAGGCCGCAGGTCGGAATCGAACCGGGCCGCTGCAAAGGACTCAGCCTACCTACATGGGGCGCACGCTCTACTGGGTGAGCTACAGGCCAAAGAGGTAGATTTGTCCCCTAACCCCCCCCCCTCAAAATATAGTAAATGTCGAGAGCTATAAACAATCTGACGGAAAACAATAATTGTGTCTATATACTCAAATTGTTGTTGTGCATAAAAATGCACCATGCAGGAAATGAAGTGTTTGACGCTAAATATTTTATCTAAGGGAGGACCCCTCCCAGGTTCAACTGTTATGTGTACCCCCCCCAATGTTGGAACAAAACCTACACCCTTGATGGACACTGATAGTCAGATCGTTTCTAGATCTCGACGTTTTGCAAGCGCACTTGAAGGCAGCGTCATTTTCCTGGAGAAAGAGAGAAAGAAAGACACTCCAACGCCAACGTGCGCTGCAAGGTGTTGAGCGTTATTTTATACCTTACCAAATCTAGCTCTTCTAAATATTGGGGGGTGGGGTGGGGATATCCCCCTGCATCTGAAATCTACGCCTATGGTTTGGATCATTACGCATCAGTTTGCGCGCGGAGAAAGGGGGGGTGGGGGTGTTCATCCCGCGCTCTGCTTTGACTTCAGACTGCACGGAGAGCTTCTCTCTTTGTGCCATCGAGAGGGGAAGTCATCTCGCCACAGGATGGATTATAGCAAACTTTCCTCATCTGGAACAGTCTTCCATTAGCGCGACGTGAGTCAGGGAGGGGGGGGAGGGAGGGAGGAGGGGGGGACTCTTCGCAACGATCAGCCTTTTGCCCAATTGCAGCACTTTATTATTGTTTGTTTTTTCAATGTTTCTCTTAGTAAATGATGCGTAATTTATTGGCGTAGAGTATAACGCAGGTTTAAAGTTTACATTCGATTTTGATTTCTGTCTGTGTGAAGCAGAAACAACAAACAGGACCAATTTCATGCACAGATGCGGGAGGCGCGCGTGCACACACACACACACACACACACACACACACACACACACACACACACACACACACACAGACACATGTAGACACACAGACACACAGACACACACACACACACACGCATGTAGACACAGACACACACACACACATGTAGACACACACACACACACACACACACACACACACACACACACACACACACACACACACACACACACACACACACACACACACACACTCACTCATAGCTCCATGTTTGTAGAAAGCATTATGAAATCAGGTGCAGCTTTTTTTCCCCCAAACCAAGAGCGCCCCTGTGTGGCCGAGAAGCAGCGCTGCGCCTCTGCAGTGGATGCAGTTTCCATAGCAACCTTCCAGACTTTTCTGTATTGTCTGCAGCCACAGGAGTGAAAGCCGTGGAGGCCACAGAACCACCATGTTGTGGAAGCCTCCATGTTGCGTCATTTCACCCTCCAGCAGTTAAAAAAGTATGAAATATAACATATTTACAGACACTCATGTGAGCTGTGGTCCAATACATCTCAGTCACACAGAGAATATGATCCACACAGACGCTCGAAAACTGGGCTGCAACTAACAGTTATTCTAATTGTCGGCTATTTTAGGTTTAAAATATATTGTGTTGAATATGATGAGAAAGAAATGTCCGTCGCAAGTTCCCTGAGACTCAGTTGAGCTTTGAAATCTTTATTTTTCTCAGTCACGATGTAGAAAAAGGAAAAAGTAACCCATCACATTCAATAGTTTGTAAAAGAAAAATATGACATTTTGGATTTTTTTAGAGCTTAATTGATTCTGGTTTTGGGTATTTTTGGATATTAGTGTTGTTGTAAAATGTTCGGAAGCAACAAATGACAGTAAAAGAACAATTTGAACAGCAACGCTTACTGGATTAACACAAGTTATATAAACAAACTAAATCTAATACAAAGATGTAAAAACAATGACATTTTGCCACTTTTTGTTGCATATCAGCAGCCAGGTATGGCAGCCCTAAAAGGCCAAAATCTGAATTTTATTTTTTGAAATTGCAAAACTTCAAGAAACTGAACAGATCAGTTACTAAATTAACCTTTTTTTTTTTTAAAAACATCTCTCCAATTATGTTATATTCAACTTCGGGAGTGACTGCAAATCCCTGAACATTTAATTTTTGAAAATGCAAAAAAAAAAAATTGAATAAAAAATTGTTAATCACAAAAAAAAAAAAAATGTTAAAATGGAAATTATTTTGGCGCTTTTTTTTGCTTCCGTACATTGCTGACACAAAACTGTATCAGTTGAGCTACTGTAGTTGAAATCGCAAAATTAATTTTCAAAAAATGTCAACTTTCAGTCTCAAACGCTTTCCAGTCTCAATATTTTAGCACTTATATATTTAGCGACCAGTCCAGGTTCGACGCAGAGATTTATTTCACAGTGAGACAACAGGTCACCTGCTGCGTTCGAGGTTTCCGTAATTAGCGCCGTCATCAAAGCACCTTACTCATCTGGACTCCCGGGACGAATCATTCACGCCCAAACAGGATGGAAAACAAGGGGATTTTTAAACAAACTGATGGAATAAAAAACGGTCCAAGAGGACGTCCTGTTGGATTATTATCTGACGGACGGATGGACGGATGGACGGATGGACGGAGGTTAACTGCAGACAGACGGACGGACGGCTCTTCAGCTTCAGATGACCAACGGATTCATACCACCGGCTGGTCACAGAGGGAGGTGAGTATAACCAGCACAAGTTTATTCATTTTTATAAAAGGGATGCACCGAATCCAGGATTTGGCTTCTGATTGGGCTGAATATTGGGCTTTTTGACGGGGTTGGGTTTCTGCTGAATCTTAGAATTTTTTTCCACCGAACCCTAAGCTTGCACTACGCTGGTCGATGTAATGACGGCGCCGTTGATTACAGGAAGGTGTTTACGTAGGTGGAGCGTTCAATGCAGTAGACTGTGAGGAAGTGGAAATGGAACTGGTGAGCAGAAAAAGTGTAGTTTGGCAGTACTTTCAGTCAGAAGAAGGCCATTCAAGTCCAGCTACATGTTCAATCTGCAATGCTGATTAGTCTGGTGGTGGCGAGGACCCTAAACTATACACAACATCACCGCTGTTACAACATCTGGTATGAAACATCCGGAAGAATACGAGTTGTGATGAAGGAATCTACAGACAGCAGCCAGAATGCAGCATATTTTAAGAAAAAAAGTCATTAAATTTCAGAAAAAAAAGTCTTAATATTTTGAAAAAAAAGTAATATTTCAAGGAAAGAAATTGTAATATTTCAGAAAAAAAGTTGTAATGTTTATCGCAATGTAAAGTCGTATCGCAATGAATGAAATTCGCAATACAAATCCAATCGGCGCCCATGTATCGTGAAAGAATCCAATCGGGACAACAGGCACATCGTCCCGGCTCTAATATGATGTCAAGGGTCGTCCCTGTTGGTGCCAGTTCACCTCCTGGGCACTGCCAAGGTGCTCTTGAGCAAGGGACCGAACCCCCAACTGCTCGGGGGTGCCTTTCCATGGGCAGCCCCCTCACTCAGACATCTCTCCATTAGTGCATGTAGAGGTACTGAGTGTGTAATCCAGGCCTGTGTGTAATGTGTGTAATAAACATTGGAATATCCCCTTGCAGGATTAATAAAATTTACATTATTAAGAACGTCAAACACTTAATTTTTGCCTTTTCTGCATCAATTTATGGTGCAAAAGGAAATTATTATTCTCCTTTGTTGTTCAAAAATGTATGCATATTCAAAACATCACACTTGTTTCAGGATTTTTTTTTATTTTTTAAGAAATTGCATTTTGTGAATCTTGTTAAAGTCATACGCTGCAAAGTTTAAAAGACCAGACGTGAAAATCACCAGAAATGACGTCTTTATTTTTTACGCTCCTGTTGTGTTCTTTAACCCCCAAATATAGAACAAGTTGACTTTATACTTCACAGTTTCTGTTTTATGTTAGTTATCGTTTATAGATCTTGGCAAAAAGTGACAAAAATGAAAACATGTCCAAAAGAACTCCAACAATGTCGGGAAAAAACTAAAAAAAGCGTGACGAAAATCGGCGAAATATTACGCCTTTTTTCTTGAAATATTACGACTTTTTTCTTGAAATATTACGACTTTTTCCCTGAATCGGCGAAAGTGACAAAAAAAGTCAAAAGTAACTTTTAAACGTGCAACACAAATGTCAAATAAAACGCTGCACATTTCCTGCATCCGCCCCGAAATCTACTCCTATGTATGATGTCATATTCATTGTGTGTTGACGTTTCAGCCTCTTCTAGCCAATCAGGAGCGAGCGACGTATTCGTCCTTTTGGGATCGTTTCAGTTGACCCACGGCATTAAAAGTAGAGGTTTAACCAAGGGCGTAACTTTGGGTTCAACATTGTGTTGAGATCTTAAACTATCTAGGGAGGTCCCGGGACATGTCTGCATGGATTTTATAAAAAAAAAAGCGAAAAAAACATTGAAAAAACCAACTGGAAAAACAGTCAAAAAAGTAGAAAAAAAATAAATAGATAAAGCATCAAAATGGTAAAAAAAAAAAGATGAAACCACGTCTAACCACACCTACACAGTCCTGGAAAAGATCCAATCAGCCAATTTAACTATAAACAGCTGTGTGTGTGTTCAGGTGTGTTCAGGGCCTTTAAGGCAGAGACAGGACGACTAGGTGACATTCCCAGGTGTACAAACTTGTGCTACGTTTACACGTGGCCGGCTATTTTCAAAAACGGACTTTTCACCCTCTCCGTTTTCAAAAATAACATCGTGCACAGCTGTCAGTTTTCAGAAAAGTGTTCGTTTACACAAACCCGTGTATATATATGCCGTCAACACCGTCAAGAGCACGCCAAACCTGTAGGTGGCGGTGTAACGAGAAGCTCAAGCCCACGTTAGCCAATCAGAATCCTGAAAATAGCAACGACAACAATGACTCACTTCCTCTCTCTCTGACGTCGGCTGCCTAAACCGTTTGTCTCAGTTTACATGCAAATGTGCAAACAAAGTTTTCTAAAATCTCCACTCTGGCCGGAGTTTTTAGAAGGAATCATTTTCAGAGGCGAATTCTCCGTTTGCATGTAAACGAAAGGCACAAACGAAGGGAAATGTCTCCGTTTGTAAAAATAACCATGTACGTGTAAACAGGGCCTTGAGCAGGTGAGGTCAAACATGCACAGGAGCCCAAAAGGAAGACAAAAAAACCCCCAGATTAGTCGTATACCAAAATAATCCTTAGCTGCAGCCTGGTGCCCCTTCTTAGTCAAGTCAGATTAACATTAATCAGTCAGATTTTTATGTTGTTTTCACGCTGAATGAGTTATTTCTAAGAAACGTGAGAACATCTCTGGTAAACACAAGATTTAAAGTGGAGCTTTGGCACGATTCTGTGCACAGAAACTCAGATTCTAAACAAGAAATCAAACTAAATCATTTAACGAGGCTTTTGTTCGTTGGTTAACCCTCCTGTTGTCCTCAGGTCGAATTTCACCCAGTTTCAAAATATTTGTATATCCGAAATGTAGGTTTCTTTCAACCAAATTTTCTAAATAAATAACGTGGATGGTTCCCTACATCGCTCTTCACAAGTTTTATTCAATTTCATAGCATTAGAATTTTTTTTTTTTTAAAAGAACGTTGAAAAAAGTGACAAAAATGTCGGGAAAATCTTCAAAAACGTAGGGAAAAAAAAACACACAAAAACGTTAAAAAGGTGCAGAAAAAAACGTTGGGAAAAAGTGACAAAAACATTGGTGGAAAAGCAAGAAAAGTGTCGAAAATAGACGTCCAAAATGTAAAAAAAGTTTTGACCCAGAAAAACAAGAAGTTAATGGTCGATGGGACAACACAAGGGTTAAGGCCGTTACAGACCATCCAGACGGCCGACCGTCGGCAGAAAAGGCAGTGTGACTGATCAGTCTCCCCGAGTTGGTCAAAAAAATGCCTCAGAACACCGAAGAGACGAGACGTAATACGTCTCCATAACAGCAGGCGGCGCTAATCTGTATTGTCGCCTAAAAAATGAAAACCAGCAGCTGATTGGACGAACGCGTCACCTGAGTCTGGCTGCTGCTTCCGGATTTTGGATTTTTCAACCGGGCGGTCAGAATACGATCTCATATTGGACTAAAATAGTTCACCGAAACGTGTTTCTGAAAACATTTGAAGAGAGAAATAGGCCGTGCAGTTGCTGAATCTGTCTTCATTTCAGATCAACAAAGGTCAGTTCAAAAGATTTTCGTCAGATTTTGAGAAGCTCATCCGCTCCCCATTTCCGGGTGAGTCCCGACTGCCCTGTCTCTGACTGCCCTGTCTCTGACTGTCCTGTCTCTGACTGTCCCGTCTCTGACTGTCCTGTCTCTGACTGTCCCGTCTCTGACTGTCCTGTCTCTGACTGCCCTGTCTCTGACTGTCCCGTCTCTGACTGTCCCGTCTCTGACTGTCCCGTCTCTGACTGCCCTGTCTCTGACTGTCCTGTCTCTGACTGCCCTGTCTCTGACTGTCCTGTCTCTGACTGTCCCGTCTCTGACTGTCCTGTCTCTGACTGTCCCGTCTCTGACTGTCCCGTCTCTGACTGAACATGTCAGGTCGGCCAAAATGAAGGCCGACGGCTCCTCGGACGGACGACGGCACGGAACACACCGACCAGACTCGAGTCACCGACCTCGCCAGACGGTCTGACGGCCGATTATTGGCCCGGTGTGTAGCTGCCTTAAAACCCACTAAAACCTCACTTTTAACCCTTGTGTTGTCTCCCTGTCGACCATGCAACTTTTTGTTTTTCTGGGTCAAAACTTTAGTTGTTCTTTTTCGACATTCGTCACTTTTCCCGGCCTTTTTGTCGTTTTGTCACTTTTTTCGATGTTTTTGTAGATTTTGTTCGGCGCTTTATTGATGTTTTTCGCTACGTTTCTGAAGTTTTTCCTGGACTTTTTGTCACTTTTTTCAACGTTCTTGTCATTTTTTTCTTTCAAATGCTATAAAATTTCATAAAAAACACCCAAATTCAATGAAAGTAGTGAACTGATCATTTATTTTACATGTGAAGAGCGTCGTAGGGAACCATCCACGTTATTTTCTTTTACAGTTTGGTTGAAAGAAACCCAAATTTCTGATATAGAAACTTTTTGAAAACAGGTCAAATTTGACCCGAGGTCAACAGGAGGGATAACTTTGATCGAGAACAGCAGCAGCTTCTCCGTCTGCGTTGCTATATTTTTTTTTTGCAGGATCATGTGTAAAAAGCTGCTGACAGCTGCAGTACAGATGTGCGCCTGCAGGTGGCAGCAGCGTCTGCAGCTGACACCACAGCTGGATCATCCTGCAGCTTCACATTTCTCTCAGCTGCAGCTGAAATGTTTTCACTTCAGAACTTCCCTGTTTAAATTCCTTCAACATAAAATAGTTTGGGGCTTTAGTGCCATCACCGTGGACTCTTCTGCACTTAACCCTTGTGTCGTCGTCCTGTCAACCATCAACTTTTTGTCCTTATGGGTCAAAATTGAAAATTAATTTGTGACGATTTTGTCACTTTTTTCAAAGCTTTGTTTATTCATGGTCAAAAAAACTAATTTATGTGACATTTTCCCTAATTCTTTTGTTAAAAACAGCAGAAAGTATGAATTATTTTAGGCTGATAGTTAAGATAAGAGGATGTTGAGTGGATCACAGTTTTTTGTCAAAGTTTATACTGTTTTGAGACCATTTAAACATTGTTTTAAATGCTATAAAATGTAATAAAACACCCATAATTCAATGAAAGTAATCATCAATTTTACATGCAAAGGATGTTTTATGGCTTCCATTCAACGTGCATCCATGCAACCATGTTATTTTTGGGCAATTTGGATGAAAGAAACCCATATTTGGGATATAAAAAAACTTTGAAAACGGGTCAAATTTGCCCCTCGGACAACATAAGGGTTAAAAGTAGATTTACAGTTTTTAAAGACTTCCCTTTTATTTTCTGCCTGGGTCATATTGACAGTAAAGGGCCAAAAGTATGTGGACGTCACAAAGGCTGCATCTCGTTAACCTCGTTAAAGTCCCACGCTCCAAAGTCTTGACATCGTTATTTTTCACGCTCCTGTTGGGTTCTTTAACCCCCAAATCTAGCACAAGCAGACTTTTTATTTCATGGTTTTTTGTTTTCCATCAGATCCTTTATAGAGCTCGACCAAAAGTGACAGATATGAAAACATGTCCAAGAAAGCGCCAACAATGTTGGGAAAAACTAAACAAAAAAAACCATGAAAAATAGTGTTGACAAAAGCGACAAAAACGTCCCAAAAAAAAGCAACGAAAGTGTTGATTAAAGCGTCGACAAAAATATTGAAAAAAGCGATCAAATGTCAAGTGTATTATTATATTTTATATTTCACATTTTCACTGTTTTCTGTCTGATCCTTTATAGACTCGCACGTTTCCCACCGCACTTGAAGGCAGCATATTTTTGATGATGTCAAATCTACCGCTATTAAATAATGTGTGTCAGGTGTGTTTGTGAGTGTGTGTGTGAGTGTGTATGTGTGCGTGTGTGGTTGTGTGTGTGTGTGTTTCTCCGTGGGTGTGTACGTGTGCTTGTGTGTATGCGTGTGTGTGTATGTGTGCGTGTGTGGTTGTGTGTTTCTCCGTGTGTGTGAGTGTATGCGTGTCTGTGTGTGTGTGTGTATATGAGTGTATGCGTGTGTGTGTGTCTATGTGTGCGTATGTGTGTAATGCATATCAAACACTGCATTTCCCACATTCTGGTGATATTTTTTTGCATCAAGTTATGATGCAAATGTCTATGTATAGAAAATTATTATTAGATTTTGGGAGGAGAGTGGGGGGGGGTGCACTGGCCAGTTTTGATTGGGGGGGGGGGGGGTAACCTGTAAATTACGAGCAGAGCCAGATTCTTTAATTTTGAAGGTGCAGACTTGAGCAGCGTTAGATTTGTGTTGTTGTGATTTCTTGGGGGAATTAACCTTTAAAATGTTTATTTTTCTCCTGAACTTTCCCCTCCATAAAGAGACGTTAGAAAACCTTATTTTGAAACTACATTACATAAATATCATCCCCGTTTCATAAAACAGTCAGGGTTAGTTTCCTTCGGCTATAGTTTGAAGAAACAAATCCTAAACATTAAACTAGTTTTAAAGTAGCTGATTTCCTGGAGCAATATTAGAATAACTTCAAAACCACGAGACCTTTTCTGAAGCTGTTCACACGTGTCCAAAGAGAGTTGTGTGTGAAAGTTGTTCTGGCTCGCTGCAGCTTTTATACCTTTCCTCAGACCAGCTGCTCTCCGTTCCACTGATGACGACTCACACAGGAGGTTTAATTTACATCGTTGAAGGGGATCTTCCGGGTTTTTTTTCAACCTGGACCCTATTTCCCTATGTTTTTGTGCAGCCTGGTCTCACAGAATTCCATGAAATGATCACAAACTGTTAAAGTGCCCATATTATGAAAAAAATCACTTTTTCTATGATTTGTGGTGTTATGTTGTGTCTCTGGTGCTTTCAAACGCATACAAACTTTGAAAAAAAACACCCATGGTGTTTAGAGTGAGATACGGTTTCTGAATGTGTCCTGCCTTCAGTCTCTGGGTGAGCTGGTCAAAATCGGCACGGCTTTCTACGTCACTAGCTGAGACGAGGGGGCTAGGGGGCTAACCGTTAGCATGCTAATGGCAATGCTCAATGACAAAACACTGCTACAACATACAAATTCACCCTAATCTACAAAATACATTGTATAGAACTACTTCCATGTCCCTGTTCTGCAGGTATTCCACAAAGTTGGAAGTGCGCCCTCGTTTAGAAGAAGTCTCCCGGCTAATCCTGCCTTGTACTACTGAAGTTGGAGAAACAGCTAGCTAGCTCATGTAGTCCTTACCTAGCTACTGAGCATGTGATCTTACCTAGCTACTGATCATGTGCGACTGCCAACAAAGATGTTCCAGCAGTGAGAGGTCTCACTCTGTAGCTAAAAAAGAGACCTGAACACAGGGTGAAAAGAGTAGCTGCAGCAATGTGCAGTACAACTAAAATATGGTGTATTTTTTTTGTTTTTTAATTAAACCATGTAAACCTATTCTGAGACAATCTCAAATTACAATTATGAACCTGAAAATGAACATAATGGAATGTGTGAAAATTCCGTGTGGCCACCACGGCCAAGGAGAAGATGACGTAGCATTAAGAGAAGAACGGTAGAGAGTAGTATGAAAGTCCAAAAATCCGCGTAAGGAGGTTGGTTGGGGAATTGGATGGGTCAAACAACACAGGACTTTCACCCAGGAGACCGGGGATCATGTCCCGCATGTCACGATTCCTAAACCCAACCGTCCCGTTGTTCTTTTCCTAAACTCAACCTGTCCGCTGTATACGGCCGTCCCATTTTTCTTTTCCTAAACGCAAACCGTTGTTGTCCCGCGTGTCATGGAAACGTAAGCCCACCCACGACCTTTTTCTTAACTTAAGGGGCCGTGTTCATTTCACGGAATTCTTCCGTGGGCCCATCACGGATTTTTTGGCGATTCTGTGAAACTGCCACAGATTTTGAGTTAAGGGGCCGTGTTCAGTGTTCATTTCACGGAATTCTGTGAGATCAGGTTGTTTTGTGTCTAAGTGAGTGATGGGAACAACAATCGTTGACATTGGTCCAGTATTAAGCGAGATCGCAGCAGTCGGGCAGCGGAGAAACAAGCTACAATGTTAGTTTGTGCATCTTTACCTTCATAAAAGTGCTCGTTTTGCCGCTGACAGGCTCAGATTATTATTCTAAGTGTCTGACTACATTATGGCAACATTATGACCCCCATGGGAGGGCTTTTGGTCCAAACCTTTCCCTATGAAGTCTCCTCCTCCCTCCCTCTCGTCCTCCCTCTCCTGCGTGTCCTCTCTGAACATATGCAGGCGGAGGTAAACAGGTTTCTCCTTGGATGACACGGCTGCTGTTGACGGGGCAGAGTTACACTCTGACAGCTATTGTTAGCGTCTTTGTCACCGCTCATGGAATCTGTCCTCAAGCCTCAAGTGGCCTGCAGTGAGTTACACCCCCAACCCAACCTCCACCTAACCTCCACCTAACCTCCACCCAACCTCGACCCAACCCACCCCTTTTTCCACTTGATGAAAGACAAACACACAGTAGCATTGAGGTAAAGCGGGCATGGCACAAAACACACCATGTTTGAGACTGTCTTCCTCCGAAACATGCTCCCATAAGTCGTTTGTTCAAGCAGCAATTCTGAACTATATTTAGGTTTCTAGTGGCGGCGCCCTCTAGTGGCCGTAGTAGTTCTGACGGGAGCAAAGCAGGAAGTAAGGTGAGGAAGTATAGGGTTCCTCCCAAGGGGGTAAGCCTCTCCTCGGACCGCGTAGCTCCTATGGCGCCATTTTGATGCTACCAAGCCATCACCTCCCGTTAGCATCCCATTGACTTCCATTCATTTTGACGTCACTTTGACAGAGAATAACTTTACATCTGAAGCGTTTAAAGACTCTATTTGTCCATTGTTTATTTCTAAAGAAACACGACAATGTATAAAAGGCTCCATTACCTTGTACCTCACGTTATGGCTCCGTAGCAGACGTTTTTATAAAAATAGGCTAACGATTGGGTCATAACCACGAGACTTACTGTCGAATAGTAGAGGAATTACCGTATAGTACAGGAGAAGCTCTCAGGCAGTTTGGACTTCCATTAGCTGTTTAAGTTTAATTACTAATGTTAACTATCATTTTAGTGATCAATAATTAGCCTGTGTCTATGTTATCTCCTTACATATACCTACGCTCTCCGTCTCTGCTAGATTGGGAATGATTGAGATTTCTCTTGGCACAGCTACCAGAAGACTTCCAACTTTCAGACAGGTTGCTCACGTCACATCTACGTCTTCAAGCTCAGTTGGAGGCTGCTCAGTAACGCTCAGCCATCACCGGGAAAGAGACTTCACTGGTCTCCGTCCAGAGACACAGGATCTGCTGCTCCATTATATATATGTCAATGGTTCTTCCTGGCTCAGAATGGGCCTTTGGGGGTGGGGGTGAGGGGGACTACGCATGGCAGTAAGAAGGATCGGTCCACGTATAGTAAAGGCCATTCTGTGTTACCTTATTTGACAGAAATCTATACATTTATTTGTAATTTCTGACAAAAATGTACAATATGCTTGAGTAAATGAAACCCCTGACTCAGGACGGTTTATGTTCTGCTTGTTCATCGGTTGTTTGGTAAGTTTGAGATGATCTGAACTGCTATTTTTAATATCAATTATTTTGGCGCGGGGTTTAGGTATCCTTCCTCAAGAAAATGTTACGTTTTTCAGTTAAAAAAACCAATTTCCCCACATACATTTTGGGTCTCTTTGTAGTTGTGTTGTGTCTCTTTTTGGTCCTTTTTGTTTCCTTTGGGGTTGTTTTGTGTCTTTTTTCATATAACTTTGGACGGTTATTATTGGGGTCAGCCCTATCTTCCCACATTTCTAAGAATTTTTTTTCACTGAAAATTAAGCTCTATGTTCCCACATTTCTAAGATTTTTCTTAAAATTAGGCCCTATGTTAGGCAGTCCCTCCAGAAAAACGCGATTATGCGATCGCATAATTCAATGCATAATCAGCCAAAGTCTGCATATTTATGTGGGGGGGCGGATTTTTTCAAATACGCCGCACTTTCGCCGCATAAATTGCGGATTTTCGCGCAAAATATGCAGGGCTTGCATGATTTCATAATCCCCGCATTTTCGTTGCAAAAAAGTCCCATATATCTTAGCAGAAAGTTGAAAAATGTTGCGTTTACGTCACACAAGAGCAGCCGTTTTCCCCTGTTGCCATGGGAACGTTATGAAGTGACGTAATTACGCAACGTGAACATCATCGAAAAGCTGCAAACCCCACGATGAAGCCACGATGAAACTGCAGTTTTTGCAAGTTCCCGCAATTTCATCGCATAAAATTGCATAAATATCCCGCATATTCCATCACATTTTTTAAGAAAACGTGACACATAATCAAGGATTTTTGCCCGCAACAATCACAAAAAAACTTTTCTGGAAGGACTGGTTAGGTTAGGATTACATTCCATCTGTAGTCCATTGCTACTGGATAATAGAGGTTGGGTGTAATTGGCTACCAAATTGGGAGAAAGGGGGATAAAATCTGATACAAATTTATGAAAAAGTAAATGTGGGAACATAGGGCCTAATTTGGGAGAAAAATCTTAGAAATGTGGGCTGAGGGAACATAGGCATGCTCCCGTTATTATAACCATATCTGTGTCTAAAATGTTGGAAAGCTAGAGCAGATAATACATAAATAACTCTCAAAGAGCTTAAAGACAAAACTAAGCTAAAAAAGTCCAAATTCAATCATTAGATCTGAGAAAAGTATTTTAGTTACATTCATTCGGCCTAGGTGCTGCACCTATAAACCTTACAATGGTGAGGAACGCCCTGGACTATAAATATGAGAATAAGCCGTTATTGGTGCAGGTCGGCTGTGATTTAGTGCCTCTGTGCAGCCTCACGTTGCTGCAGGTCTGCGGGGGGGGGGTCGGCGTTATTTAAAGACTCTTATGTCATTTACGCTTGATGCATTGCAGTCACGAGACCTTGAGCTGCGTGACGCTAAACCATCAGTGACAGCAGCTGCTGAGGCGCGGACGCCATGGCGACGGGTTCACAACATACATCCACATGACGTTTACTTTTCACACGTTGGAGGTTTACACCAGCTGTCGAAAAAACTGATCTCATTCCAGTTTTTTGGCCACCCATCAGATGTGTATTATGCCAGAGGTTCTCAAGCTTTTTACAATAATGTTCCCCTTTTGAACAGTGTTTTTAAGCCATGTACCCCCTAACCAGCGCAAATAATTGAGATTTTACTAAACAACAGCCTTGGACCTGGAAAATATTTAAATGCTGATGGAAAAAGGCAAAAAAAAAACTTGGAAAAAGACGGTAGAAAGAAGGAAGGTACTTCAAAAAAAGCGACAAACTTGGAAAAAAAGACAGTAGTAGAAGTAACTACAGCCTTGTAACTGAAAAAACATTTTGTTAAAAATCTCACGTAGCCCCTACAGTCCTCTAATTTGAGAAACACTGTATTATGTTATCATAGCAACAGAGATTCTGACTGTCCATTTTTTTTCCTGCCATTTTAGGCCTTTATTTGATAGGACGGGGTCAGCCCAATGGTCCCACATTTCTAAGAATTTTCTTAAAATTATGTCTTGTGTTCCTACATTTCCCTTCAATTTAAGCCCTATCCTCCCACAACATGTTTTAGGGTTAGTGGTTAGGGGGATAAAATCTGATACAACTTTATGAAAAAGGAAACGTGGGAACATCATTTTGGAAAAAAATTCTTAGAAATGTGGGAACATAGGCACGCTCCCATCAGCTTAGACATGAAAGGGGAGAGAGGAGGGGAACAATATGCAGCAAAGGGCTGCAGGTCAGAATTGAACTTGCAGCTGCTGCGGCGAGGACTGAGCCTCTGTACATGAAGCGCACGCTCTACCAGGTGGGCTACCCAGGCGCCTCGACTTTCCATGATTTTCTGCTGTTGAATTGTTTCACTTTTTACCGATTTTTCACACAAAAAAACATCGTCATTCATTTTAGCTTTGCAGAACACGAGAGCTGCTTCTCTACCGCTGCCTCCATCGCTCAGTTTGTTTGTGTTGTTGTGTGACTTTGGGGAATCTGAACTAACGCCTAAAACGCAGAGGCTAAGACCTGATTGGAATCAGGTCAGCTCGGGGTCAGATTAAGGTTGAGTTGTACGATGGAGGGTTTGTAGCCTGACGTGGTCATACTCATACTCTGCTCCATTGGGCTGTGATTATGGGGCGTGTTTCAACCGAACCAGGAAAGAAAATGCCTCTGCACTCAATTGGACAACCAATCAGAGCAACAGATAGACCTACAACCAATCAGAGCAACAGATAGACCTACAACCGATCAGAGCAACAGATAGACCTACAACCAATCAGAGCAACAGATAGACCTACAACCAATCAGAGCAATGGAGTATGTGACGTATGTTGAGCAGCGCATAGTTGTCAACAGAACTCAACTGCACGCACGCTGGAAGAAGTAGAAGAAGGAGATGAGTGTAAACGAGTATTACCAACACCATCATCATTTTTGAGAGAAATAGTAAAGGTGAACGCATATACGAACAAGTTCTCCGTTTAGGGTTAGAACTCAATGACGTGGTTGATTACGTTCCTGTTGATCGTCTGTCCATCATCGTATAAACTACATGTGTTTTGTGAGCAGTAATCTGAATGTGTAAAGTAACTAGTAACTAAAGCTGTAACAGATGAATGTAGTGGAGTAACTAAAGTAACTAGTAACTAAAGCTGGAACAGATGAATGTAGTGGAGTAAAAAGTACAATTTTTCTCTCTGAAATGTAGCGGAGTAGAAGTAGAAAGTGGTGTGAAAAGAAAAGACTCAAGTAAAGTACAAGTACCTCAACATTTGGACTGAAGTACAGTACTGGAGTAGATGTACTTAGTTACATTCCATTCACATGGACAGCGTGCAGCGGTGCAGCCATGCTTACAGATGCCAGCTGATCATATGAGTGAATATGAGTGAAGTGAAGCTCAACAAACCACAGAGAGCAGTTTCACCGGATTACAACACGCACAACGCAGCTGGTTTCTGGTCCGGATCTCCGTCTGCTCGGTTGTCTTCCTGCAACTCATCACATCCTGTCTACAGGATTTTTAAGTTATTAGGCCTCCTGCACACTGGCTGCGTGGCGTGAGCGCGTCAACTGCGTGGCGTGTCTGTTTTTATTTCGGCTCCCGTGTTAACAGGTTAGAGCGTGCACACTGCCTGCGTGACACGCACATCTCAGAAAACACGTGCATGCTAGAAATAGGACCGACGCCTATTTTTTATGCAACGCGCAAGCGTGTTGGAAGGGTTTCCAGGCAAAATAGAATACGAAAAGATGTTTATATGTCATTTTGACACAAATACATATTAATAAATGACATTTTGATGTTTGAAAGTCTCTAGGTTTTGACATAAATGCAGATATAAATGTAATTTAAAATAATAATAAATAATTATCGATTTTCTAATATTGCACCTGTCAATACAGAAGGAAATAGTCTATTTTGCCGTCATTACTGCCGATGTTGCCTTTGCTGTAATCAGATCAGTATATATATATGTTTATGTTAATGGGGAACATCCATGTGTCCAGACAAGGCTAACAGTAGCAGCAGCGCTGCGTCAGACACGTTTTTGGTGCGCAAAGACATAGATAACGCCACGCAGCCGCTACACAACTGACACGCAACAGAAATGCCACGCTCACGCCACTCAGGCAGTGTGAAGAAGGCCTTACAGAGACGGTTGAGAACCGAGACGCCCCAAATCAGCGTAGTTTCCTGTCTCTGTGTCCCGTGGGTTTTTCCTGAGTGTTGATGGGGAGAAGTAAACGTGAGCACAGATTATGAGCGATTCATTCACCCCATAGTCACCAAAAGTAAATATTGGAGTAATATTTTTCACAAGCCACATATCTCCTGAACATTCTGACACTAACATGGCTTTTTTCACATCAGGAGAAAATTGACTATTTTTGAGATGTGTTTCTGTCTCAGCATCGAACTCTCGCGAGATCTGGCAACACAGAGAAGCTAACGTCAGCGAACGATCGTGAACTAAATATGTTCGTGAACTAAATATGTCTTTCAGCTGTGTAAATATCTAACGTTAGCAAAAGAAAATATTAACTTTTCATCCATCCACACACCGTTCACTACACCTTCCTTTTTCTTTGTGTTGGCGTTCTAACCGGTGGATTTTTGAGGACCGTGGTTAACTGCTCCTCAATCCGAAAAATGTGGCTACTTTGCTTTTTTTCCCTCCCAAATCTGATAAATAATAAATCTATTAAAATCTGACATATGCACTTTGAACTTTGTTCTACAGAAACTTCAGAGTTCATAGTTGGATCCTAAGTTAAAGTTTGAGAAAAGTTGCCTTGCCTTGGATGCAAATCATGCAAAACTTAATATAAGAAAACTTTTTATTTGCATGATAAAACGTACAACTATGAAAAGAACGGCTCTCGCCCTCTTCGCTCTCTTCGTACCAAAGTTGAAGAGAATTGGATCGTCCACTTTGCATTTTACTGATGCTTCTTTGACCTGTTTGCTTTTTATTTTTTTAAGAATTCTTGCTTTACTCTTTTCTTTTACATTTGTCTAAAAGTTGCACAGTGTACAAGAGTTTCTCTTGCTGAATGTGAAGAAAGAGGGGTCAGCCCTATGTTCCCACATTTCTAAGAATTTTTTTTCACGGAAAATTAGGCCCTATGTTCCTACAGCCCTATGTTCCCACAGCCCTATGTTCCTACAGTCCTATGTTCCTACAGCCCTATGTTCCTACGGTCCTATGTTCCCACAGCCCTATGTTCCTACAGTCCTATGTTCCTACAGTCCTATGTTCCTACAGCCCTATGTTCCTACAGCCCTATGTTCCTACGGTCCTATGTTCCTACGGTCCTATGTTCCTACGGTCCTATGTTCCTACGGCCCTATGTTCCTACGGTCCTATGTTCCTACGGTCCTATGTTCCTACAGTCCTATGTTCCTACGGCCCTATGTTCCTACGGTCCTATGTTCCTACAGTCCTATGTTCCTACAGCCCTATGTTCCTACAGCCCTATGTTCCTACGGTCCTATGTTCCTACGGCCCTATGTTCCTACGGTCCTATGTTCCTACAGTCCTATGTTCCTACAGCCCTATGTTCCTACAGTCCTATGTTCCCACAGCCCTATGTTCCCACAGTCCTATGTTCCTACAGTCCTATGTTCCTACAGCCCTATGTTCCCACATTTTTAAGATTTCTTTTAAAAATTAGGCTCTATGTTAGGGTTAGGTTTACATTTCATCTGTAGTCCATTGCTACTGGATAATAGGTTGGGTGTAATTGGCTACCAAATTGGGAGCAAGGGGGATAAAATCTGATACAAATTTATGAAAAAGTAAATGTGGGAACATAGGGTTGTGGGAACATAGGCAAGCTCCCAAGAAAGAATACCTTAGTTTGTAACGTAACAAGCATCTTTTCTTTGTCTTTTCCAGGGGTAGAATGATGAGCCGCTCCTCCGCCTCGCCAAAATCAAAAGATTATGACATCCCCACTTTCCCCACCTCTTCTTCGTCCTTCTCTTCTTCCTTTCTCTGATGAAGGTGAAATAAAGCAAACTCTGGATAAAAACACTGACATTCATAGGAAACACGGAGCTATGAGACGCCTTCCTGTGACAAGAGGACGTCCTGACTGAGCAAAGCTGCAGCAGTCGGACTCTGAGGTACGACAAACGTTACTTGAATCATCTGCTACGTATATTTAAACCGAGTCCTCCATTTATTCGTTCGTAGATGTTGGGAGATTGCTCTTCTTGCTGTAAGTCCTGTCTGTACGTTCAGCGTATCATATTCAAACCAAAACATATTATTGCATGCCTGGAAAGTAGAGCATGTAAACAGACGAAAACAAGGTTGACACATGGGAACAACAACAACAGCTCATCGAAGTTTGAAATAACTCTGTTCGACTGGTGGAGTTGGTTGCTAAAACTATATTTTTTAAATTATCATACTGTATATGTTTTATATGGAAATTAATTGGTTAATTATTTTGTAGATTTTTAACATTTTTGCTAACATGTTTGAATTTTTTTTTCATTTTTCTTTTTTCATTTTTGCCTTATGAGTAAAAAAAACAGTGTTGTACTCAAGATTGGTTCCGGCTTTCTAGACTTTTTGAAGGTCTGGGTCTTGTATCGGAATCAACCACATTTTTGGGGGTCAGCCCTATGTTCCCACATTTCTAAGAATTTTTTTTCACTGAAAATTAGGCCTTATGTTCCCACATTTCTAAGATTTTTCTTAAAGTTAGGCCCTATGTTAGGGTTAGGGTTACATTCCATCTGTAGTCCATTGCTACTGGATAATAGTTTGGGTGTAATTGGCTACCAAATTGGGAGAAAGGGGGATAAGATCTGATACAAATTTATGAAAAAGGAAATGTGGGAACATAGGGCCTAATTTTGGAAATAAATCTTAGAAATGTGGCAACATAGGCACGTTCCCGCATTTTTACTTGGGCTCAGATAAAGAGGACTCAGGATTTTATTTGAAGAGCGGTCAAGACCAAAACTGCAGGGCTAACTAAACTGCCTGTGCATTATGTCTGAATTATGTGAGAACATCATTACTGTGATTGGATGTAAAACTTCCTGCTTCAAATTCAACCAATAACTTTCTAATTTGAAATGTGTTCCTGTTAATCCCCTCTCCCACACACTCCCAAAAAAAGTGAAAAGACAGGCGAAGAAGCTCTGGCTGTCTGGGGGACAAAATGTGGCTACCTAAACTGTAAGGACTATATTTGCTAAATAACATCTAAAAGTAAATACACAGTAAGGCTACATTGACAATGCTACATTTTGGGTTAAAAAATGAATATCTTCTGCTGTGTTTCCCCCTGACTTTTGGCTCAAAACTCTGCTTAAAAACCAAAACATAATATAGATGTAGCCTAAGACAGCTGGGACCACCTCACATTTTTATCGGCACTTAGAAAGGAAGCATACAGAAAGGTAAGCTAACGTTAAGTGACGCTAGCAAAGCTAGCAAGCTAACATCATCAACCTGCCTCTGTAACAAAACTCTTCAAAAATCTCATCCTTCATCCGAAATGATTTAGCGAAGATTAGCTACATGTTTCCCACATTTTACCGTGTCATGCAGTCTGGGTCTTGACTCGGTCTCGACACGCTCTGGTCTCGGTGACGACTCAGTCTCGGTTTAGGCCGTCTTGACTACAACGCTGGTAAAAAAAAAACATAGCAGCTTCAGTGGGCAGCTCTGATGAAAATGTCTGCCTGCATTAAAAACACTTTGCCCATATGAGAAGAAATGTATTGTGTGCAAAATAATATACAAAAAGGCAGTTAAACTGCATTTATGGCAGACATTTGACATGTGATTTTCTTTGAATGATTTTGAATGTTTCTGATTGTGTGTGGGTTTTGATCAGAATGCTGTATACATGTTATTATCGATAACATCTACCTCAGGGTCCGCTCATTAACGACAGAAGCTTTAATGACGTTGGCGTCCCTCTGTTATCTGAACACGGTCATCACACCTGGATTATTCCGTTTTTAAATGCCTCTTTAATTATCTGGTGCAATTAAATAAACCCAAACACTCTTTAAACTGCCGTTTGATAACTTAGAGAAGTGAAAAAAAATAAAAAAATTAAGCTACAGATGCTCGAGGAAATGTATAGCATACAAAACCATATTAATAGGGTTGAATATATAAACTTTTAATTAAACACACGTAATTCAGCCTGACTATACAGCAGAACATCATGATTTTCTTTGCACATTTTTTTATTTATTGGTGAAGGTGTTCAGAAGTGTGTGTGTGCGCGTGTGACTCAATTAATTGTTAATTTAAGGGCAATAATGTACTGCAGAGGTTTCCTACCGTTGAATAAAATTGTGGGTCAGCCTGTCTTAAAAAACAACAACCGCTCAACCTAAAACAATTTATTAGTTTGAGAGTTAAATGGAAAGGGAGTGTCATGTCAGTCGATTGTCTAAAATGCTGTTTGTTGCTCTGCCGCATTGCAGATTACAAAGAACTAACCCCCGATTTTCCACTGGGCACGTCTGTGCTGCGTTCCAGTTTTATTCCGTCCCTCGCCAGACGCCATACTACACCGAGAGCGTCTCAGAAGCGGAGCGTCTTGCCTGTCCGACTCACAGATATTATTGTCTCTAGAAGTACTTTACAGAACAATCACGTGTTTATTAAGCTAGTATCTACCTTCCTCTCCAGGATTATGAATCCTACTATGGCCACGCCAAGACCCGCCCTTCAATAGCATTCACACACTACTATTGGCCAGGCGTCCATGCTTACATGTACAGGTCCTATCCCCTGACCAATTGGCTTATCCTAACCTTAACCACTCGAGGGTCAATGCCTAACCCCAACCAATCAAACTGCTATTGAAGGGCAGGCTTGGCGTGGCCATAGTAGGTTTCATAAATTTGCCTCCAGGCTCTCCTACAGTTAAACTCCATGCCTTCTCTTTCCTGGCGTTGTCTTCATAAAAAAGATCTGTCATGTCTATTATGTCCTCCAAATTAATCTCTCGTTGCCCGTGGTGTTGTAAAGGAGACATATATTATATTGGGGGTGTCTTTTGGTAAATTGTCTGGATGCTCTCGCTGTTTCAGTTCCTGCCCGGCTGCGCGAACGGGAGCATGCCTATGTTCCCACGGCTCTATGTTCCCACATTTCTAAGATTTTTTTTTTTTTCACTGAAAATCAGGCCCTATGTTTTTCAAAATTAGGCCCTACGTTCCCACATTTCCTTTATCATAAATTTGTATCAGATTTTATCCCCCTAACCCTAACCCTAAAAATGTTGTAGGAGGATAGGGCTTAAATTGAAGGGAAATGTAGGAACACAAGACCTAATTTTGAAAATGTCCTAGAAATGTGGGAACATAGGGCCTAATTTTAAGAAAAACCTTAGAAATGTGGGAACATAGGGCCTAATTTTCAGTGAAAAAAAAATTCTTAGAAATGTGGGACCATAGGGCTGACCCCGTGCGAACGCCGCTCGGCTCCCGTGAAAATAGACTTGCCGCATATCTTTAGCGGAGACTTGCTTTACGCACGCTTGTGGGACGCACCGTGACGCGGCTGGTGGAATATCAATGATGGACTTGAATGGCAGCGATTGCTCGTGGGGGCCGTGGTGGATCTGGAACGCAGCGCAGACGCGCCCGGTGGAAAATAGGGGTAAATGAGGTAGTGTGTGACACCTATCTTCTCATCTGACTTTGGCTGCAGATGATAAACAAACGTATTTCTCAAAATGTTAAACTTAATTATTATCACTGTCCCATATCTTTGGTACTAGACTGCAGAAACGTGTATCTATCAAACCCCCGGCAAGTTTGGTCTTGTCGTAATTCTGCTTTGCTTAGACATAAAAACAGCCAAGGGTGATTTCTGTTTGACAGAGGCTCTGATGCACTGTGACTCGCCATTAGTGGTGATGATTAATGTTGTCTGCATACTGTATGAGCAACAATAATACATTCAGTCAGCCTGGACGGGTCACCTAATATTCACGACATGTAACATCCATGGTGTTGCAGGACATTTTCATTCTTCATTATCAAATGCAGAGTTCAGTTCAGGTTTGTCACCAAGTTGTCTCATTTGCATGCACAAAATAATAGTGTGAGTGATTATGGTGTTCTGGGAACTTCAGCATTGAAGAAAATGCATTTTTGATTTCTTTCCTATTTTCTGTTTCTTTTTTTATTTCCAGTTATTGTTGCCATGTTCATTTTTTCATCTATTTTTGATAAAATAAATCTTTTATCCTGATCAGTTTCAATCTTCATGTGTTTAAGACGACTGCACATAAAGATGTATCATTTTCAGTTTCCTGTTGTGCCATAAACATTTTCACAGACCGTCTTCATCCAGAAAAAACGACAGTATAGATCGATTGTGCAAGCAGCTCATCACGACCCATAATTAAGTTTCTTGTAAAGTGGCGACCTTTAGCAGCTGAAGTAATTAATGGGAAAGCAAACAAGGAAACCAGGTGACAGTATAAGAGCGCCAAATTCAAACACAGGACTTTTACTCAGGAGATTTCTTGGCGGAAAACAGACCAATCTGGCAGTCGGTCGATTCCAACTGAGTAACTTTACAAGGTTACCAGCCAAAATTAATTTTTAACCGCATTTGGCGGGTTGGCGGGTGTCAATTTAAAGCCCTGTATACATATATATTAAGGCATGGATACCCGACCCAAGCCCGACGGGTCCCGACGGGTTCCGACGGTACCCGACGGGCCGGGCCGAGTTCGGACAGATATTTAGAAATGATGGTCGGGTTCGGGTCGGGCTCGGTCACATCAGCACAATAAGGCATTTGTTGTAAATGTGGTGCTGCGGCTCCTTTAAGAGAGCTCATTTCGTGTGTAAAGTGGGCAGAAGAGAGATAGAGAAAGAGGAAGCAGACGTGTAGATGCGACCGGAGCAGAGTTGGTGGAATAATTTTAAGTTTTGTACACAGTGTGTGTGGTGTCCGAGATAAACTCCAGACTGAAAGCCAAGTTCATTCATCGTCTCACCAGAAACGGGATTTTAACCCCGACGTTATATAACGTCGGCCCTGGAGGTAACGAGTCTCCCCTGGTTTTCTGACCACGGTCGGAATCGAAGCGATCAGGAAAGGTTAACACGTTGAACATTTAAAATTAAACAGATTATTAATGTGCGCTTGTTCCCCCGTGTGAGCTGATGACCTCATCTGTTGACATTTCCGAATGCCTTCCAGTTGCTTAATAAAAGCTTTCCACACAAACAAACGTACGTGTCATTAGTATGAGAAAAAAAAAAGAGATTTTAACTGTCGGGCTCGGACATAAATAACATAATGCCTGTCGGGCTTGGGCCGGGTTCGGTCACGGCTCTGACGGGCTCGGGCCGGGTTCGGACGGAAAAATTCAGCTCGATCCAGGCTCTAATATATATAGACTTAGGGTTCCACCCACCCATCAACTCCGTTGGTCCCGCCCAACATCTGACTAAAGAGTTCACCCTTGTTACAGGAAGAGAATTATCTTAAAAACATTGTCACTGAAAGTTAAAAAAATTACGCCATTGAACATAATGCAGGTTCAGCAGAATTATCCGATATCAACGTCCTAACCTTGACCTATAGACCTGTGGCCTCATTTATAAAACTGTGCGTAGATTCTATTCTGAAAGATTTGTGCGCCAAAAAGTCAGAATTTTCGTACACAAAAACAAAATTCTGATTCATAACACCTTGCAGCGCACACCGGTACGTACTCTTCTCGTTATAAATACGGACGTGCGTTACCTTATGCGGTCGTGCACGAGCCTCACGCTCCTCCAAAGGTCGTCCCATATTTGTCCTAATGAGGTCCATGTTAATCAATCAATGAATATTTGTCCTTGTAAAGAAGCCCTTAATGACCAATCATGAAACAGAAAAATGGGGAAAAAAAACACGATTCAGTGATTATGAGATTGAGGTGCTCCTAACAGAGGCCTTAAATAGATTTATTTGTTGGATATACATATCCATTTTTATAATTCATGGATAGACCTAACTGATTGTTGCGAAAACTAAATTAAAATATAGAGTGTGCTTGCATGCAGGCTGTGCGCTATGCATCCAGAGTACTTTATCCATGTTATATTTCGTGTTACCAACGGAGTTCACTAAAACGCAGTCTACAAAACCTTGAGAGCATTATGCACGATCACACGCATGGTCAAAAGGTTGCGGAAAACTGGGCACATTTTTACGTATGGAAATTCTTTATAAATCCTGACTTTTGCGAGGAATGTTGCGACGGCAAATTTCACCCTGCTTCACGCACATTTTTCTTGCGTAACAGGTTTTATAAATGAGGCCCCAGGACATTTATTTGGGGAAGTTCGTCAGGCCAGAAACAATTTGAGGAAAAATATATAATTGTAAAACTGTATTCACTATATATTTATGACTTTGTAAAAAAAAAAATATTCAAAGAAAATGCTCATGTCGATTTATGTGTGGATATCTGTTAAAATGAAAAAGCTGCTTTTAAAAGGTAATAAAAAAAAAAAAAAAAACAGGAATAAAGAATAAGTTAATAAAGGGTAAGGATTGATAGTTAGGTCTTTGTTGTGTCTCCCATTTTTAAAACCAAAACCTACAGCCTTGAATTTATTCATTAAACAAAACTGGCAACCATACAAAACCTTCATGTCTGGATGGGATGTAGAGGTTTAGATTTGAAAATATAAGTTGTGAAATGCTAAATAGGTTTAGCTGCATATTAACTGCAGACAGAAACGCAGATGCCACTTAGAAACATGCAGTAACCAGTTATTCATCAATAAGCAATAATGCATGAATAGTACAACATCATCAGCAAACGGTCATACGTCTGGTTGTTCATATATTTGCATAAAAGGATAATAGTGCCTTAATCATAACGTGATTCCGTTAATAACCCTATCAAATGCATCTGTACCATAGAAAAGTAAGGTAGTATTTAGCACTGTAGGGATGCAATCAACTGGTTGCACATAGAAATATTGTATTGTAAATGAATGTATTGAATGTACAGTAAGAAGTCTTCCTGGTTGGTGTTTTGAGAGGAAACAAATATGAAAGAGTATGAAGAAATCTCTCTTTTAAATGAAAGCTCAAAGTGGACAAGACTGCTGATATGTCTGTAAAATAATTACTTTTTCTTGTTGTGAATTTACTTTTAAAAATGTACTTTTTAATTGTAACCCCTGGTTATTATCCCGTGAACATAAGATCCTCGTCTTGTGTCCACAAGAGAGAAAAATCTACATTTTCAGGTCTTTGGGAAATTCGTAATCTCTGATAAATAATGAGTTTTAAAAGTTATGCCTACTCTCTGGATAATTGTCTGAAAATGTGAATTTTCGGTAACTCTTTACTTGAAGGTATCAACATAATCCTGACATGACACTGTCATAACTATGACATGACACTGTCATGAACGTGTCATAAACGTTATAAACAAGTCATAAACATTTATGACTTCTGTCATTAAGTGTCATTGGGTTTTTGTCATGACAAGTTGACATTGTTTGGGTTGTCTTGATTATGACAAGTTGACATTAATTAAAGTGACATTACCAGAAGTTGTCTTGGTCATGACAAATTTACATTAAATGTGTTTGGGATGTCATTGTAATGACAACTTGACATAACGTAATCCTGTTTAATGTCAAGTTGTCATTACAAAGACATCCCAAACAAATTTAATGTCAACAAACAAGTCAACATATTTTAACCCAAAGCATGATCTTTTTCTAAACCTTACCAAGTAGTGTTGATTGAATTAACAACGTTAAACACGTTTAAAACTGAAGAGTTGGGAATGAGAACGTGGCGTTTAAATGACACGCAAAGAAAGGCTTAAGATGCGTAGACATGACACGAGAGAAGTCCCTTTTATTTATACACCTTCCCATTGAATCACGTTGGACATTGGGATTTTTTAGGCCTAAAAGAATATTTGCAATCATGTCCACTTTGAGCTTCCGAAGTTTTAATCCCTGTTGTAGAAAACTGGCATTCCTCACCGGTCTCACTGCCATTTTAATTCAGCAGCTCATGAGAGTAAAACTGTCGACTGTGATCTTTATAATGTCCTCACTTTGGGCGTTTTCATACCATTTAGTTTTCTTATTTTAGTCTGGGTGATAAGTAATGACCAATCTTAGTATTGTTACCGAAAACTAAAACAAAATGAAAGTTAATTAAGATGAAAGTAAACTGCAACTGCACTGACACCAGATTTAAAATTGATTAGGATTAATGTTCTGTTTGAAGCCTTTGAAGAGAAGGAGCACACCATTGACTTTTGGTTTTGACATTTAGTTGTTTACAAATGGAGCTAAACATAAAACTACGCTGACTTGAAAGTCAATTTTCCAGTAGTAAAAAAAAAACTCAACTCAAGGTCCGCTTACTAGCTTTCTTTAAGACTTTCAACAGAATCTCTTCGTAATGAAGCTCCAGAAAAAAAGTAAGTGAACTTCTGAGTTTAAAGGGGAACTATGCAGTTTTTCTTAGATTAATTTACCTTAACTGAACAGCTTCGGAGTCATTGGAATGGTTATATGACGAGTTGAATGGTGGTCGTCTTGCTGCCTGTGAGCGGAAAAACCACCCTTGCAACTTTGCCGGCCTCAGCATCAGGAAGTATGGCGTGATATCAGGTCTCGCCATGTAACAAATTGCTTCACGGCACTGCACACATACGCCCATTCAGGAACCGGATAACAAGGTAGAGATGGAGTTTTCACACTATCGTCATGGCTGAGACGGCAAAAAAGAAGAAGAAAGCAAGGAAAGAATTGTTGGAGGAACAGAGGAAGAGGAAACGGCAGACTGACTGAGAGAGGAGTCAGACACGAGGAAACATAGGAGCTGTAGGGGGGGGGGGCTCTGTAGAGAAACCTGTAGGGGGGGGTTCTATAGAGAAACATGTAGGGGGGGCTCTATAGAGAAACATGTAGGGGAGGGCTCTGTAGAGAAACCTGTGGGGGCGGGGCTCTGTAGAGAAACCTGTAGGGGGGGGCTCTGTAGAGAAACCTGTAGGGGGGGGCTCTATAGAGAAACCTGTAGGGGGGGCTCAAGGGGGGGGGGCTCTATAGAGAAACAGCAAAAAGTGAGAACACAGCGAATAAATGGTCAAAACTGCATAGCGCCCCTTTAAAATAAACAAGACAGAGAAAGATTGCATAGAAAGACGTACAAAATAATAATCACAGACCTTTACCGGCATGAGTGTAACAAATGCAATTTGTCTCTGTGTATTTGAGGTCAGTCCTGTATTCATTCACTGAACTGTGTTTGTGTCATGGTGTTTCCTGCTAACAGCTGATACAAAACTACTCTGTCTGCAAAACCTTGACTTGTGTCAGTGTTTAAAATCTGGAATACTATTCATTTTTGTTAACTTGAGTATCTGTGTATTTCACTGTCTGGCAGGTATAAAGTTAACTAACAGAAGAAAAAAAAAAAGAGAACAAGTCTTTCATAATGTAATGGATGTTTGGCTTGGGATCGTACATACTGCATATGCACAACAGAGTCAATCTGAATAGTTGTGACTAAGTTTAATGTGGCCTTTTCTTTGTCTTTAATGTGCTGCAATGTTGTAAATGATTTGTATAATATGACATATGTATATTAAAGTTAACAAGGCTTTATGTTTCTACCACCTATGTTTAATAAATAAAAGAACTGTGCTCTAATGTACAACATGCCGCCTTTTTAATACATCATTCAGGTTGTTACAGGTCTCATGTATCTGCAATGAATTAAAGGGTAACTTTGACAACATTATGGAAAGGATCCCTACAGAGATAGACCTTTTTGTTAAAGAGTAAGGTCATTTTTGTTTAACATGAAACAGCCCCGAAATCACCAAACTCCACCAGACTCCATGTAAATAATCAGTACTTTAATCATCGTAAAACACACTTCATTCAAAGTGGACAGAAACGAAATAAAACTATCAAAAGCCGTCTTGGTTCATCTTTCCACTGTTCCAACAATCACCACTCTGGTTGGTTGAAATAAATCCTTAATTAACCCATTTCATGTGGAAATATGCTGGCTCTATACACGCTAAAAGTCCTGATTATTTACATGGAGTCTGGTGGAGTTCGTGACTATTTTTTATTTCTTTATTTAAAAGGGACAACACGCATTAATCAACATGAGTACAGAGTCCAACATTTAAATGTGCCAGATTTAGCCATACAGGCTAAATACAGGCTAATTTTCATCTGCAGTCCCTAGCAGGTTGATGGCTTAAAACAATAGATACGCTACAACAATACAACAAATACACATAAAACAAGAAAGACATAAACATAGACAAGTAAAATGACACAACCACTATTCCAGATCATGACAACTGGCAGGTTGATGGCATGAGAAAAACATAATACAAGTATCATACACAGTAGACACAGGTCAAAGTGCATAGACACACATAAGTTTAAAGAAATGCAAACAACCCAGATGTTTTTTTTCTATTATCCCAGAATGCATCTGTAGTGTAGCCAGATCTTACTCCACAGCGCTATGGAGTAAGATCTGGCAATGCGAGACTACCCGCAGTAAAACAGATCTGTGTGCTTCCTCTCTTAACAGAAAGTGATTTTTTGGGTTGTACCATCAGTGAGAAGAGCCACAGGGGGGGAAGAGGGGATGCAAGAAAATACAGCAGAGCACGTCAGCCTGGAGAGCGTCCATGCACACATATACAGACAGCAGCATGAGCTAAAAGACCGGCGCTTATTTGCATAAAACTGTCACGATTTGACGGGTGAACTGCTGCTTCTTCTTCGCATCACCCCTCCTCCGAAATGGTGCCGACGAGCAGGACCCTGAGCAGAAATAGACTCCAGAATCCCCTCAAAGAAAGAGGAGCTTTCTAAAAATAGCTCGCTCGCTCACACACACACACACACACACACACACACACACACAGCGACATGTGTGCAGGGATTCCCTGAAGGTTGAAACGTACACATGCAGGATTAAAGGAGCACAGACTGACTTGGGCTCCAAAAAACATGCTTAAATGCATTTATTTTTTCATTTGTATTCATTGTATTCATGCAGAATACATGCAGAAACAGATGCAGTGTATACATGACTTTTAGGGGTAGCTAATTTGCATTCCTTGTCCCTTTCTTTCAGGGATGAAACCCAATAAAAACACCGTAATACAAACGTACAGAATATATAATAACTTTAATTGAAACAATTACTTAAAAACAACAATTAAGAACAAGAAGAGAACGTTTGTATGCTATATAAACCATGTCAGTGTTTGATTTGCTTTTCTTCATAATAGTCATATAATTGCTTGAAGTCGGTCTTTCTTTCTTTCATTTTTGTCTGTCTTTCTAAAGGCTCTGATACACCAACCTGACAGCCGACCGTTGGCAGAAAAGCCAGTCGGACTGATCAGCCTCACCGAGTTGGTCAAAAAACTGCCTCAGAACACGCCGAAGTGACGCCGACTTGAGTTCAGTGCGTGTGCAAGACGTAATACGTCTCCATAACAGCAGGGGGCGCTAATCTGTACTGTCGCCCAAAAAATGAAAACCGGCAACTGATTGGCCATAATGGCGGCTCGCTCGGAATACAATCTCATATTTTAATTCAATTCAATTCAATTTTATATATAATATCAAACCATAACAAGAGTTATCTCAGGGCACTTTACAGATAGAGTAGGTCGAGACCACACTATCATTTACAAAGACCCAACAATTCCAGTAATTCCCCCAAGAGCAAGCATTTAGTGTGACAGTGGTGAGGAAAAACTCCCTTTTAGGGAGAAACCTGGGACAGACCCAGGCTCCTGGTAGGAGGTGTCTGAAGGTGCCGGTTGGGGATGTGATGAACACTGGCAATAATAGTCACAATAAAGATAATGGAACTATGACTAGAAATAGTAGTTGTAGTAGTTCATGGCATGGCAGGGCACTGCAGGGCGTTACAGGATGTAGCGTGGCACTGCAGGGCACCGCAGAGCGTAGCAGGGAGTGCAGCAGAACCACGGCGACAGCTGCAACCATGATTTTGGTGCCACCCTAATCCAAGGAAACAAGCTCCCCAGAGCTAGGTTAGTAACAAGCATTTCTGGTACTAATTTACGAAAATAGTTCACCGAAACGTGTTTCTGAAAACATTTTAAGAGAGAAATAGGCCGTGCAGTTGCTGAATCTGTCTTCATTTCAGATCGACAAAGGTCAGTTTAAAATATTTTCATCAGATTTTGAGAGACTCTAGTCACGCTCATCCCGCTCCCCGTTTCCGGGTTAGCTCTCCACCAATGAGATTGGTCATTGAGTCCAACTGCCCGCCCTCCGATTCAAAATGTCAAATCGGCCCAAATGAAGGCCGACGGCTCCTCCGACCGACGACGGTGCGGAACAGACTCGAGTCACCGACCTCGCCAGACTGTCCGACGGACGATTATCAGGTTGGCGTGTAGTCCCCTTTACTTTCTTTGTTTGTTTGTTTCACTCTCTTTCTTTCGCCCTTTATTTCTTTGTTTGTGTCTGTCCTTCTTTAGTTCTCTTTATTTCTGTCTTTGTTTCTGTCTTTGTTTTTCAGTATGTTACAGTAAGTGAACGCATCATGTAGTCAGTTGAGTCCTAAAGACTCTAAATTAAAAAATGTTCCGAGGTCAAACGTGAAACTGCGTGCACGTTAGCATCATGTATTCCAGATATAGAAAATCAAATGTTTCAATGCATAATGCATCACGGTGAGTGCTTTCATGAAACCACTGGAGGTTGTTTTCTTTATGGATTTCTCATGTTTAATATATATTTATTTTCCTTTATTCTCTCATATATATATACAAACAAAGAAGTAAAGAGACATTTCACAATAACCCTCTGAAACAGAGTTCCTCTTCTTCTCTGCAGCGTCCTTCCTCACTGATATCCATCCTGTGCACAGGGAAACTGTCCGTCCTCCCGATGCACCACTCTTCATGCTGCTTCATGTACCACAGGCCATCATTAATTCATGCAGCAGAGCTTTTTACTCGCAGCAGAGCAGAGAATCTGCTCACAGACCGAACACTGTCCACTCCCTGCAGTTTCTCTAGCGGCTGGTGAAGATCTTCCTGCAGGAACATGGCCAATGGTCCAAGTGTTTGAAGCTGTAGCTTTGAAGCCTGAAGTACAAGTCTACAGTAAAAGTCCTACATTGAAAATGTTGCTTCAGTAAAAGTATTTGTAGTCACAATCAAGTAAAATGTTTCTCTCTTTACATGTGTGCATTCTTGTCACATTAATGCATGTTACTAACTTATCCCGAAATTCCACCAGGTATGGATGAGGCGCATTTTTGGCTTCAAGCAGGGGAGCGGATTTCGTGTTCAGATGAAAACTGACCCAAGGAAACGGGTGTTCATGTCTCGGGAGTACTACTAGGGGGACCAGAGTTTTAAGGTGCTCATATTATGCTCATTTTTAGGTTCATAATTGTATTTAGAGGTTATATCAGAATAGGTTTACATGTTTTAATTTTCAAGAAATACCATATTTTTGTTGTACTGCACATTGCTGCAGCTCCTCTTTTCACCCTGTGTGTTGAGCTCTCTGTTTTAGCTACAGAGTGAGACCTCTCACTGCTGTAACATCTTTGTTGGGAGTCGCACATGTGCAGTAGCTAGGTAAGGACTACTAGCCAGTCAGAAGCAGAGTATGAGGGCCCTGACAGTACCTAGGTAAGGACTACTAGCCAGTCAGAAGCAGAGTATGAGGGTGTGCCACACTAGCAGCTAGGCGAGCATTATAACGTATGTTACAAAGTGACGCACGTTTGTCACGGAAGTAAAGGCTGGACTACAATAGACCTTCCTCCGCAGCGCTGTGGAGGAAGGTCTCAAAATGCAAGAGTAGCAAATAAGAGACTTGAGATTCAGCCCTTGTTCTTTCTCGCTACGCAGATTCCCTCAGATTGTGGCTGCACCTGCTACTACTATAATTATTATTTGTCTTAGCTCTTTTATCTTTACTCTTACTATAATTGCCACTGTTCATCATGTCATTCTTTTATACCCACTGCTATAGTTATGATTCTGTAAAAATTAGGGCTGTCAAAATAACGCAGATTAATCCATTGACCCGGAGCCGTTCTACCCACCATTCGACTGTAAAATGAAGGAGGAAGATGAGAATGTGCTGCCTGGATCATTAATTGGAACATTTACTATAAAAATCTTCTTCCCGAATAGGGTTGGGTACCGAAATCCCGTGCTAATACGGCACTGGTGCCTTCATGACCGGTATCTACCAGACTGAATAGCAACGTGGATTTCGGCGCCTCATTCTGGTGCCACTGATATGTCTGCTCTTCTCTCTGATGCTCTGAAACAGACGTTACAGGAAACAGAAACATCGCTGCACGTGCCACTAGTTAACGCTATACTCAACAGCAGCTAACGTTAGCCTACCGCTAGCTAGTAGCTGGATTAAACACGGTTACAATACTGACAGCTAACGCTAAACGGTGTAAAGTTTGACTGTGTTTTACTGTAGAGGATTCAACACCGGGATGTAACAATCTGCAGCTGCTGCATTCAATGAAACTGGTAATCTACAGCCTTGTGGTGCATTCAAAGTTATTGTTAAATGCCCTTTTCCCATCTGGTGGTTGTTTTTGTCATTCAACAGCAATCTACTAGTGAAATAAGTTATTGTTATAGTTATTACATTATTATTAAATCATTTAAATTTTGACCATATGGCCTTAGCAATAAACAAGCCGTTCTTTAATGTCGCCAACTTTTGTTTAGTACCCTTCTTTTTTTTCTTTTTATTCTTTTTTTTTTTACCTTCTTAAAAAGTATCGGTTCAGGCACCGGGCAAAAATTATGTATGCGATTAATTTAGATTAATTAATCACAGAGTACGTAATTAATTAGATTACATTTTTTAATCGATTGACAGCCCTAGTAAAAATATGTATATTTTTTAAACTAAAGTGCCTTTTCCCTGTCCATGTCTCTGTGCAGTTATTTAGTGACACTGTCTCCTTCATCTCTTCTGGCATCTACGTGTCACTCTTCTCTCCGACTCTCAAGTGCTGGTATTGATCGGCGTATTGACGACACGTCCCATTCAGGCCGATGCTATGATAATGAAACTGCCATTTGGACATGGAAGTGGTTTCTTTATTTACACTGAGCCTTCACACTGATCATAAATTACCTCATCCAGACAGCCAAACATCACACTGCTCCCTCGGGGTCTGCACACAAGTCACCTGGCTTCTATTCACTCCTCTACGTTGATTTACTGAGCGACATTATTGAGCGAGAACGCTGTGAACCAGGCTGCAATGAAACCCTACAGGACAAATGTTCAGCATCAGATAGCGTCCACTAAAAGTTCTGTTTTTGCCGCTGATAGACTCAGATTATTAATCTAAGGGTCTGACAACATTATGAAAGGATCCCTACAGAGATAGACCTTTTAGTTAAAGAGTAAGATCCTTTTTGGTTTAAAAACCTCCTTAAATAAACCAAGTTTGGTTATATAAAAGCTGTTTAAAAGAAGGCCAGACATTAAAGGCAGGTTAAAAGAACCACTGGACAGGACGGGCAGCGGAAGATTAAAACTTTAAATAAAAGGTCACCTCCACACCTGCCCTGGCCTCTCTCCTGGAGACATTACGAAATAAAAAAAATAAAATATATATATATAGAGTTATGAAAATAAATGCCCCGACATCGCAATACAAAAAAAAATCTATCCCAATCCATCTCCACATAACAAAAAGGACTAAAAACATTTAAAAAGTCTAAAATGCCCTTGAGGTTAAAAAGTACACATACCATTAAAAATTTGTAATAAGTGCTAGGTTTAAAAGTGCTTAAAGTGCACATATTATGAAGAAATCACTTTTTCTGGGATTTGGGGAGTTATTTTGTGTCTCTGGTGCTTCCAAACGCATACAAACTTGGAAAAAAAAAAAAAACATCCATGGTGTTTAGAGTGAGATACGATTTCTGAATGTGTCCTGCCTTCAGTCTCTGGGTGAGCTGGTCAAAATCTGCACGGCTTTCTACGTCACTAGCCGAGACGAGGTGGCTAACTGTAGCATGTTAGCTCGTTCTGAATGGCAAAACACTGCTACAACACACACTAGTTCACCATAATCTACAAAAGAACTACTTCCATGTCCCTGTAATGCAAAGTTGGAAGTGCGCCCTCGTTTAGAAGAAGTCTCCCGGCTAATCCTGCCTTGTACTACTGAAGTTGGAGAAACAGCTAGCTAGCTCATGTAGTCCTTACCTAGCTACTGAGCGTGTGATCTTACCTAGCTACTGAGCATGTGATCTTACCTAGCTACTGAGCATGTGATCTTACCTAGCTACTGAGCATGTGATCTTACCTAGCTACTGAGCATGTGATCTTACCTAGCTACTGAGCATGTGCGACTGCCAACAAAGATGTTACAGCAGTGAGAGGTCTCACTCTGTAGCTAAAACAGAGACCTGAACACAGGGTGAAAAGAGGAGCTGCAGCAATGAGCAGTACAACTAAAATATGGTGTTTTTTGAAAATTAAACCGTGTAGACCTATTCTGAGACAATCTCAAAATACAATTATGAACCTGAAGATGAGCATAATATGGGCACTTTAAAAAGGATTAGGGTTAAGGTGCCTTGAAGTCAACGGTCGCAGCGCTGCCTGGAAGGAGACGTTGGCGGCTTAAAACACCATTGAGCAGGTTCAAAACTGTTCAGTGGCTTTGAATACATAGGACAATGCCACAGCGCTACTCCTTTCTTCCTGCTTTTATGTATCGGATTTGACTGTATATATGTTATGTTTTAATCCTTCTTGATGTAAAGCACTTTGGATACCTGCAGTCAGGTTGCTGTAAAGGGCTTTATAAATACATGTTGATTGGTTGTTGCATTTTCGAACTAAAATCTTCCATCTCTCTGTGTTTTCCCGCTCTTGTGTGGTTAAACATGAACCTCATGACATCAGTGTTTTTCCCAGCCTTTCCTTTACGTTCCCTCCATCATCGTCAGCAGCACTGTTACGCTCCGTCCCCCTCATCTGTCACTTCGCCTCCATCTGTCCTTGCCGGCTCTCCCATGACGTGACTCTAATAATAGCTCCCTAAAGTCAGGGCCCGGCAGTCCCCCAGGGGCCATGTGTTGGTCTTGAAGGGCACGGCATGAATTGGCCACGTTCTTTTCCCTGCGTGCTATTGGGTTTATAAATAGCCGTGCAGAAAGAGGGGGGATCTGCGATGGCATTATATAAGCATGCTGTGTGTTTATGAATGAGGAGAGAGGGGGGTTGGCCGCTGCAGCTGCTGCTGCTGTGAACACCCTCCTGCCACCGCTCACTCATCCATGTGTGAACATATTGAAATTTACATGAATAAGAGGGTTGGAACAGTTGAATGACTTCTACTGTAGCTTGCTCCAAACCAAACCCAAACACAAAACACAGCAGGGCTATTCAATCGGGCCAGATTTTAAAACCAAGCAACTTAGCGTGGCCTCACTTTTTTAATTAAAGTGCCCATATTATGAAAAAAAATTTGGGGTGTTATTTTGTGTCTCTGGTGCTTCCACACGCATACAAACTTGGAAACTTGCTGTTTAGAGTGAGATACGGTTTCTGAATGTGTCCTGCCTTCAGTCTCCAGGTGAGCTGGTCAAAATCTGCACGGCTTTCTACGTCACTAGCTGAGACGAGGTGGCTAACCTTAGCATGCTAGCTCATTCTGAATGGCAACACACACTAGTTCACCATAATCTACAAAAGAACTACTTCCATGTCCCTGTTCCGCAGGTATTCCACGCAAAGTTGGAAGTGTGCTCTCGTTTAGAAGAAGTCTCCCGGCTAATCCTGCCTTGTACTACTGAAGTTGGAGAAACAGCTAGCTAGCTCATGTAGTCCTTACCTAGCTAATGAGCATGTGATCTTACCTAGCTACTGAGCATGTGATCTTACCTAGCTACTGAGCATGTGATCTTATCTAGCTACTGAGCATGTGCGACTGCCAACAAAGATGTTACAGCAGTGAGAGGTCTCACTCTGTAGCTAAAACAGAGAACTGAACAAACTAAAAACTAAATATGGTGTTTTTTGAAAATTAAACCATGTAAACCTATTCTGATATAATCTCTAAATACAATTATGAACCTGAAGATGAGCATAATATGGGCACTTTAAAGCGGCACTATGCAGTTTTGGCTATTTCTTCGCTGTTTTCTCGCTTTTTGCTGGCAGGTTTCTCTATAGAGCAGGGATCTTCAACAGGGGGTCCGGGACCCCTAGGGGGTTCTCAGAGTCAATGCAAGGGAGCCTCCAAATTATTGTTAATTTTAGTTTTTTTTTCAATGAATCCAACATATTATTAGCAAATATTAATCCCCACATGATAGGCTTACTGGCCTATAAGGTAGTCACTAAGGTAGCCATCCACAGATACAGTTAATCCTGAGGATTTACTGTGCCACATATGTTTTAAAATGAAAACATTCATAAGGCTAAATTTTTTTCAAATAATTATTAGGCTATTTAAAACGCTTAGTATTATATGCAAAAAAAGGTACATATAAAGGTTTTAGGCTGCCCACACTGTAGGTTCAGTTTAATGTGCAACTTCATTTTATACAATATATGTAGTAGGGGGTCCCTGGTCCATCTCTCTTTCAGTTAGGGGGTCCTTGGCTTTAAAAACGTTGAAGACCCCTGCTATAGAGCCCCCCCTACAGCTTCAAAATAGACATTTGGCAGCTCCTATGTTTCCTCGTGTCTGACTCCTCTCTCAGTCAGTCTGACGTTTCCTCTTCCTCTGTTCCTCCAACAATTCTTTCCTAGCTTTCTGCTTCTTTTTTGCTGGCTCAGCCATGACGATAGTGTGAAAAACTCCATCGCTACCTTGTTATCCGGTTCGTGAATGGGCGTATGTGTGCAGTGCTGTGAAGCAATTCATTACATCGCGATAATTCCTGGCGCTGAGATCGGTGGCTCGCCGGCCCAAAGTTGCGAGGGTGGTTTTTCCGCTCACAGGTGCTAGAGGGGAGCGAGACGAAAACCATTCAACTCGAAAAAAGTCATATAACCATTCCAATGACTCCCAAGCTGTTCAGTTAAGGTAAATTAAGCTAAATAAACTGCATAGTTCCCCTTTAAGCAATATTACAGAAGGAAAGTTCTACAAAGGCGCGTGGACTTGGTGGTGTTGTGTGGCAGTGCTTCACACTACTACCTAGCCGCCTGGTGTGCATACATCTAATTTCACACACTTTTGCGTCACCATATGCACGCAGATTTCCCCTTAAAAACGCTTGTCTAAACGCGGAATAAAAACTGAGAACGCAACGCCATTTTTCCGATTTCTATTCAGATCGTTTCCGTCTAAACATAGCCTAAAAGCTCAGTTTTCCAGTTCGGCAGCTGGGTTGTTTACATTGTTGGTAGTGAATATCACGGCAGACGGAATTGACAAGGAGGCAATCCAAAGTCAAAGGAGAGCGGAGAGTTGTTTGCATTGACTTCACTGCGCTCTGTCTTTATTGCAGAACATTGCATAGAAGCTAACAGGCAAATGCTGCTAGCACGTTGCTAAAAAACACCGTGTTTTGAGGCTCTGTAGTTTTCTTTTCAGAGCTAGCTTTCCACACAGGTGTACCTTCACAGGCCTCGTTTGATGTCTCCGAGCTAGCTATAGCTTTTTATTCTTAGCCATTATTAAATGAGTATTTCATGTGGGTACATTTAACCACCCCCCCCCACTCTCTCTCTCTCTCTCTCTCTCTCTCTCTCTCTCTCTCTCTCTCTCTCTCTCTCTGTGTGCGTCTCTTGAGGTTTTCAGGGCGAGGCACACTGAGCCGAGAGTGAGGAGATAAGAGGGACGTAGGCCTAGATGTTGGCCGTGGAGAGAGAGAGAGAGAGAGAGAGTGTGAAGGAGAGAGAGAGAGAGAATAAAGGAGAGAGGGGGGAGGATGGAGAGCCCCGTGGAAAAGAGGAAGGCTTTAATGAGTGTGTTGGCCCTGATTCGGGCACGAGCGGGAGGCGAGAGACGACAGGACTGTGTGTTTGCCACGGGGGATGCAGCGTCGGCCTGCATGAAGCAGTGAGCATCCCTCTTCCTCTTCTGCCTCTTCTTCCTCTCTGCTGCTGCATGAAGAGCAGTAACACGAGAGTACAGAGCGCGCTTACACTCAACAGTCAGCAGGACTTGGGCCTAAAGAGGGCCGGGAAATGTAGAAACTGTCTGAAAGTTTCCCCCACATATACACATAACACCAGACTGTCCTCCCCCCTGAAAAACACCCACATAACTCGTAGCATCATTCTGACCTATATTTAGGTTTGTAGTGGCGGCGCCCTCTGGGGGCCATAGTAGTTCTGACGGGAGCAAAGCAGGAAGTAAGGTGAGGCAGTATGAGAGCACCAAATGTCCTGCAGACTGGGGTTCATGTCCCGTTGGAAACGAAAAGGAAACGCAGAGTTTTTTTAACTTTACATAACAAACGGAGCTACGTCACGTTCTGCGTCACGTGGAAGTGAAGTAACGTCTGATTTGAACCCAAACCATCTTCTTCTAAACGTTTTGGTGCCTATACCGAACCAAGACTTTGACTGTGACCTTTTTTCATTAATGAATGATTAGAATGAGCTTTTTCCAGCTTCGTCTCCTGGCTAAAGTTAAGCCTTTCCTCAACAGGCACGATCTAGAAAAGGCTATTTATGCCTTTATTAGTTCTAGGTTGGATTATTGTAATGCTCTTTACGTTGGTCTGAATCAGACCTCCATCTCACGTCTTCAACTTGTGCAAAATGCAGCTGCTCGCTTTTTAACAAACACATCTAGACGTGCACATATCACTCTTGTTCTCTACACCCTTCATTGGCTCCCTGTGCGTTTTAGAATCAATTTTAAGATTTTATTGTTTGCTTTCAAGGCCTTAAATGGTCTGGCCCCGGAGTATTTGTCCGAAATTTTAACTTTGCGGGAGCACAACCGGTCATTGCGTTCTTCAAACCGGCGACTTTTAGAAGTGCCAAGGTCTAGATATAAACGGTGGGGTGACCAGGCTTTTGCAGTTGCTGCCCCGAGACTCTGGAACAAGTTACCCCCTGATATTCACACTATTACAGATGGAGCTCTTTTTAGGTCCAAACTTAAAACGCATCAGTGGTGTGACCATTTCATTCTTCTGTTTCTCTGTAACTATTTCTGATTTTACTGTTTTCTATGTTCTTTCTTTCTATTGTATGATATGTGTTTTTATTCTTGGTTTCGATGTTAAGCACTTTGGATACCTGCTGGTTGCTGTGAAGTGCTATATAAATAAAGTTTGATTGATTGATTGATTGATTGATTGATTAATGTTCCCCCTTCGAATTGTGTTTTTAAGCCAAGTAGCCCCTGAAAAAACAAAAGGTTTTCATAAAGAGGAACAATACAGCGATGTCAGCAATACATTTACTTAACAACTGCCTTGTTACTGAAAAACATTTAAAGGCTGATGAAGAAAGGCGACAAAAAGACGGTAGAAAGAAGGAAGGAAGTAAGGCACACAGCAGGTCGTAAAAAAGGAAAGAAAAATTGTAAAAGACAGTAGAAAAAAGGAACGAAGGAAGGCAACACAACAAAAAAGTGACAAACTTTTAAAATAGCAACAAAAACTTTGAAAAAAATGACAAACTTGTAAAAAAAAGACAGTGGAAGGAAGGAGGGTCCAAAGTAGGCGACCAAAACGTCACACGCAAATTGTCACTCTGACAACTAACAACAGTCGCCATTTAGTTGTGTACCAATCACACGACCACGGGCCTTTCTATCCATTTCATTTCTATGGTTGTGATGGAAAGCAGATCTGTGGGAATGTTCCACACTCCCAGCGTGTCAGTGGCTGACTAACAAGGTTGCTTTTCTAAAATAACACTGACGTTTGGCGAGTGAATTAAGAAACTAATCCTGGCCTATCCGAAACCAATCACTGCTTCTGAGTAAAAGCAAAACCGGAGCTTAGCGGCCGCTGACATCAGCTGCCGATTTGCCGAGCAGCAGGTAGGACGAAGGCTCTCAAAAGTTCAAGTGCGCGTTCAACATTCCACTTGCTCTGAGAAGGGGATTTTAGGAGCTGCTCTGTCTTCCATCTTCAGTTTCAGCGCCGGTGAAGCAGCTGTAACGCGACACTCGGCCCGTTATAGCCGCAGCAGCCTCTCCTTTGTGCCGCAGCGGCCTGCACATATCATCTAACACGAGATAAAACGGAATCCGGGCAACGGCGTGTTTCACAGAAGGCCAGATGGATGAAATAATCTCGAAGTGCATCTGTGCACTGTGCGTCAATGTGTGAATATGTGTGTTCAGCTATTTGCATGTTTCAGATTTGTCGACGGCATGCGTTCCCTCCTCCAAGTTTTCAAATGTTTCCATGCTTCCATGGACACGCAAAGTATGCGACCGGTATGTGACGGACTCTGAAGTCTTGAAGTTTGACCGTTGACCTTTTTGGTTTCCACCTACAAGAAGTTTTTAAAACCAGTGTGAAGTATTGGTTTCCCTTGTTTGCTTTTTTAACTCAAGGATTAGATATAAATTCCTATAAATGAGGTTTATTGAGCATGAATTCCAAAAATAAGTGTAAAACTAATAATAAGTTGGTGTTAGTGGTGTTTATCCATGGTGGTGGTGGTGAAAAGTGCACGGTCAAATGAAAGACAACACATTAATGCAAATCAATCGCATCTTTTCATTAGACCCTCCCTGCCCCGATGCAGAGCTTCTGACGATTTGTACGAAAATTATATTTTAAGTAGGGATGCACCGAATCCAGGATTCAGCTTCAGATTCGGCTGAATATTGGGCTTTTTGATGGGGTTCGGTTTCTGCCGAACCTTAGAATTTTTTTCCCAGCGAACCGAACCCTACGCTTGCACTCCGCGCGCTACGCTGGTCGACGTAATGACGGCGCCGTTGATTACGGGAAGGTGTTTACGTAGGTGGAGCGTTCAATGCAGTAGGCTGTGAGAAAGTGAAAATGGAACTGGTGAGCAGAAAAAGTGTAGTTTGGCAGTACTTTCAGTCAGAAGAAGGCCATTCAAGTCCAGCTACATGTTCAATCTGCAATGCTGATTAGTCTGGTGGTGGCGAGGACCCTAAACTATACACAACATCACCGCTGTTACAACATCTGGTATGAAACATCTGGAAGAATACGAGTTGTGCTTGAAGGAATCTACAGACAGCAGCCAGAATGCAGCAAGTCACAGCTAAAAACTTGTGTTAACCAGACAACTGTGTGTTACTAGGATAGGAGGAGGATTCAGTATTCGGTTTCGGCAGAATCTTAACCAGTGTATTCGGTATTCGGCCAAACCCCAAAAATCTGGATTTGGTGCATCCCTAATTTTAAGCAACCATGATCTGAACTTCCCCTTGTTTCTGTGTGTTTTCTCACAAAGACATTAGCTCTGCAGCTGACATCTAACTAGATTATAATCCTGCCCATTAAATCTCCAAAGGACAAAGGTCACAATAACATATGGATCGAGGCTCATCCTAAATCTTTACCGCGTGTGCAGATTGGCTCTACATCCATGAGTAAACACAAAGCCATTTTTTTTAAAAAATTTTTTCATGCATTGATTACGGTGGCCGACAGTGGCAAATGCATTGCATTTTAATGAAACATGCAAATAGACAAAACACAAGCAAAATTAACAAAACATCTTCATAAATTTGACAACACATACGCAGCATTTAGCAAACGCGCTGCAAATACACACAACACGACCAAATACACAAACGCGCTGCAAATACACACAACACGACCAAATACACAAACGCGCTGCAAATACACACAACACGACCAAATACACAAACGCGCTGCAAATACACACAACACAACCAAATACACAAACGCGCTGCAAATACACACAACACGACCAAATACACAAACGCGCTGCAAATACACACAACACAACCAAATACACAAACGCGCTGCAAATACAGAAGCGATGCCAAAAGAAATGCACACAATCCCCGAAAACAAATGCAAAACAAAAAAAAAAAAATGCTGCATCCAGATTACACAACGGAAGTTCTCCAGGCCTCTAGGGGGAGCGCTAAGTGGAACAGCTTGATTTTTGACCTAGTTGACCTTTTGCATAGTTTCTGTATTTGCAGCGCGTTTGCTAAATGCTGCGCATGTGTTGTCAAATTAATGAAGATGTTTTCTTAATTTGCTTGCTTGTCTATTTGTGCTTTGTGTGTTTCATTAAGTTGCAGTGTGTTTGACCCTGTCGGCCACCGTACATGATAGCCAGCAAAACCGGTTTGCCTCGGGTCGAAATTAATTGTCACTCGTGGCGATAGCTACTCCGCTTCTCGTTAGTCCGTTACTGCAAAACCTCAGCTCCACGACTTGCCGGAAGTTGGCTTATTATCGGAAGTTTATATACGTTACCATGGCAATGGTACACATAAAAATAGCTGCTGCTCTGACAAAATGAAGCCTTTCTATCTATTTAATTTCTATGAAGGACAGCCTCTTTGATTGTAACCATATAAAATATATTCTACGTGTAGTTTATTATAATTTGAGTAAATGTCGTTTAATGACATCAGTGGGAAACTACCAACTTTCATAAATATTGTCTCCATCTTTCTTGTCTCCTTTGTCTTGTATTGGACTATGTGTCTATTCTGGATGTTTCTTCCATTCAGAGGAACTGGGACTGGTTCCAGTTGATCCTCCAACTCCCTGCCTGCTGCTGGGTCCATCTGCTGGGGCTTTCACTCCCGCTGCCTCCAACAGACCCCAATCTGCTGGAGAAACTGTACGCAGCACTGCCATGTATATAGACTTCATGACGAATCCCTGTAATAACAAATGAAGCCTAAAAAACGGCAGTAAGAAAAATTAAGAGATGTTGGAGCTGTCCGTGGTGTCGAATTCAAACGTTTTACTTACTTAAAGGGTAACTACCATTTTTTTTCAACCTGGACCTTATGTTCCTATGTTTTTGTGTGACTGATGGGAACAACAGTCTTTGACATTGGTCAAGTATTAAGCGAGATCGCTGCAGTCGGCAGTGGCGAAACAAGCTACAATATAAGTTAATAGGACAATTGTGCAGCTTGTATTTACCTTCACAAAAGTGCTCATTTTGCTGCTGACAGACTCAGATTAATATTCTAAGTATCTGACAACATTATGGAAAGGTTTTCTAAAGAGGTCGACCTTTCTGTTAAACAGTAAGATCCTTTTTAAACATAAAACCATACGCAAAATTGTGTTCGCTAAACTCACCAGACTCCATGTAAATAAACAGTAATTTTAGCACCATAGGATACACTTCTTTTAAAGTTAACAGAAACAAAATAAAACCATGAAAAGCCATTTTGGGTCGTCTTTCCACTTTTCCAACTATCACAACTCTAGTTTTGGTTGAAATAAACACATAGTTTACTGATTTACATGTGACAATATGTTGGCTCTATACACGCTAAAAGTATTGCTTTTTTAAATGGAGTCTGGTGGGTTTAGCGCTAGCGATTTCAGAGCTGTTTCTGGTTAAAAAGAAAGGTCTTCAAGATGTTTTAAAGGTCTATCTCTGTAGGGATCCTTTCCATAATGTTCTCAGACACTTAGAATATTAATCTGAGTCTGTCAGTGTCAAAATGAGCACTTTTATGAAGGTAAATACAAGCTGGACAATTATCCTATTAACTTACACTGTAGCTTGTTTCTCTGCTGCCGACTGCAGCGATCTCACTTAATACTGGACCAATGTCAAAGATTGTTGTTCCCATCACCGGCAATTTCCAATGTATGCGGAACGTCTGCAGAACGTCTGCAGAACGTCTCCGGGACGTCAACGGAGTCATTAGGTTTCCACAGTTATAACTGAGAAGGGTCTGGGAAAGGTTCATTGACAGTTAATTTCCAAAGTGGCGTCACGAATGGATGCCGCTCAAATGCCTCTGGGCGCATTGGATAGTCCTTCAACCAATCAGACCAACGATCCGGGTGACGCTGCGCTTCGGTAGCCGTCATGTTGAATGTAAACAAAAAGCTGCTCGCCGTCGCTGCGCTATCGTCATCGCGTAAAGCCCGCCTCAGCGGTTGTGATTGGTGTAAAGCCCGCCTCGACGGCTGTGACTGGTGTAAAGCCAGCCTCAACGGCTGTGATTGGTGTAAAGCCCGCCTCAGCGGTTGTGATTGGTGCCTCGATTTTGGGGACATTGGAAATGGGCTTGAATGGGCTCTTCGCCAGACTGACTTGCAGAGCAAATCTCAAATTTGCCGGAAGTTCGTCAGGGTTTACCCGGGCTAATTTCCCTGCACTACACCTTGAAAACACAGCTCAGAGTAGTTTCCCCTCTACTCCTCTGGATGGAAACAAACGGTTGTTGGTTTTGTGGTTCTGTTTATAGAAACTACATCCTGTTATATCGAGCGAACATACGTGAACTCACGAGATCTCGTGGTTGGGTGGCCACAGCCGTTACCGCCGCAACAAATCCGGACCTGGTGGGTATTGACGGACGGCGGAGCACGTAGCCGTTCCGCAGACATTCTGCATCCTGTGGAAATCCACGGCTAGTCACTTATAGACACAAAAACATGGGAAAATAGGGTCCAGGTTGAAAAAAACGGTAGTTACCCTTTAAGACAAACGGTTAAGAGACGGTTAAGAAGCGAGACGCCCCGACTCAAAGTAGTCTGAATCAACGGAAGTACATTTCCATGGCTCACACGCCGAATGTCTCTCACCTTCCTTCCTCTCTCCGAGTGTTGCCATTCTCAAACTCCGTTCTCTTCGGGAAACAACAACAAACTTTGAGCTAGCGAGCTACACGCTGAAAATGTCAAGTTCTGAAGAAGACTAGGATGGTGCAACAAGGGATGATTGTAAAGTTTTATAAAGAATATGTTTAGGTCATTTCCTCTCTAACTGGGATGTTTTGGGACTGATTTTTGGGATTGCTGTGGATGAAGTACACACGGCGATACACTGGTAAGAGCCAATGAGGTTTAACCATGTATCAGCTAATTTAACCCTTGTGTCGTCTTCCCGTCGAACATCAAGCATCTTTTTGTTTTTCTGGGTCAAAATTTAAAATTAAATTTTTTGAATGTTTTTTTGACACATTTGTTGCTGCCCCCCCCGATGTTTTTGTCCCTTTTTTTAAGATGATTTTCTGGCATTTAGGCCTTTAGTGACAGGACAGCTTAGCAATGAAAGGGGAGAGAGAGGGGGGGAATGACATGCAGGATAGTGCCGCAGGTCGGAATCAAACACGCAACTTCGACGTCAAGGACCGAGCCTCTTTATATGGGCACTCGCTCTACCACTAGGCCACCCAGGCACGCAGTTTGTCACTTTTTTCAACGTCCTTTTATCAATGTATTTCTCTCTAAATGCTATTAAATTGAATAAAACAACCAAATTCAATGAAAATAGGGAACTGATCATTTATTTTACTTGTGAAGAGCGTTTTAGAGAACCATCTGCGTTACTTTTCTTTGAAAATTTGGTTTAAAGAAACCCAAATTTGTGATATAGAAAATGGGTCAAATTTGACCCGAGGACAATAGGAGGGTTAAATAGCTCACGTTACTGTATTGTGTCAACAGTTAACTTAATTTAATATTGGATGTGGCGTTTTCTTTTGCGGGAGTGCAAATGTTCCAAAACAAGTTCCTTCCTGAGACTACCGAGAGCCACCGTCGCTGCGTCCAGAGCTTAGCGCCGGCCAAGACGACTGTGATTGGTTTAAAGAAATACAAACGACCCAGACCGTTATTTTTTTCCCCTATCCCAGAATGCATCTGAAGGCGCTGACACACCAACCCGATAATTGGCCGTCTGACAGTCTGGCGAGGTCGATGACTCGAGTCTGTTTGGTGTGCTCCGTGCCGTCGTAAGTCGGAGGAGCCGATTTCGGCCGATTTCACATGTTGAATCAGAAGGCGGGCAGTCGGACTCAATGACCAGTCTGATTGGTGGAGTGCAAGCCGGAAATGACGAGCGGGATGAGCGTGACTAGAGCCTCTCAAAATCTGACGAAAATCTTTTAAACTGACCTTTGTTGATCTGAAATGAAGACAGATTCAGCAACTGCACGGCCTATTTCTCTCTTAAAATGTTTTCAGAAACACGTTTCGGTGAACTATATTCGTAAAATACGAGATAATATTTCCGACCATTATGGTCGTGAAAACCGGAAATGATGACATTTCCGGTTGTAATTTTTTGGGCGACAATACAGATTAGCGCCGCCTGCTGTTAAGGAGACATATTACGTCTCGCGCACGTGCAGAACGTACGCTCAAGTCGGCGTCCCCTCAGTGTGTTCTGAGGAACTTTTTGGACCTCGGGGAGACTGATCAGTCCAACTGGCTTTACTGCCGACGGTCGGCCGTCAGGTTGGTGTGTCAGGGCCTTTACAGCGGTGATATAGATAAACACCAGCCTTCTCATTTCAAAACTGTACTGACGCACAATAATGTTATTTTTTTACAATAAATTCCAGCTTCTGCAGATTTCTTCCACATTTTCCGTGGAATATTTTTTTCCATTTAAAGCACACAGGTGTTTTCTAATCTCAGGTTTGACTGAGTTATTAAGATAACTGATGAATCCACCCACATATAGAAGCAAAGATCTTTTTCACACTCCAAGTGTGAAGTCATATCAGCCGGCTTACACTCGACCCACTCTTCTGATCTTCCTAACGGCAGAGGTGAGATAACGTCCAGGCTCCGGAGAATTCACAGATGAAGTCAAATTAAGCCTCAAAGCAATTCCAGGTTCCAGGTTTTATGCCAGGATAACTACATCCTTCATTTGTTATCTCAGTTATCAGCACATGAGGCTTAGTGCTAAATGAAGGTCGACTTTAGAGCTTCACTGCGGTCTAAGCTTCAATCAGTTTAAAGTTGTCCTGCAAAAATACACCATCACTCATTCAGTCGTCTATATCAACAACGTTTAATTTCCGGGATTGCTCCGGTGTTGCTGGAAGTTCGGATGCACGTCCCCTTCCTCTGTCTCTGTGTTGGTGTTCTAACCTCTGGTGGATTTGTGAGGACTATGGTTAACTGCTCCTCAGATCTCTGCAGGGTAAATCCAGACAGCTAGCTAGACTATCTGTCCAATCTGAGTTTTCTGTTGCACGACTAAAACTACTTTTGAACGTACACATGTTCCACCAAAACAAGTTCCTTCCTGAGACTATTTAGCAGCGGCACCGTGGCTCCGTCCGGCACTTACACCACATCCAAAATTATAGGACATGCCATACCATCTGTAGCCACACGGACCAGCCATAAAACGCAGAAAGTGCTAGACGACCCCTCCCACCCTGCCAGGTCCCTCTTCCAACTACTGCCCTCTGGAAAGAGAGTTCAAAGTCTCAGGGGCAAAACATCAAATACTTTTGTAGCAGTACTTACCCTGACTCTATTAGGCTCATTAATGCTCAGGCACCTTGCAGAGTAAACCTGTACTAAATGCATCTTATTCAAATACACTTTATAGACTTCACCAGACACGTTATGGGAAGTTGCAATAGCACAGGGTCTTTACAGCTATTTACTGGTTTGAATTATTGTCTATGTGATTGTCTTTTATGTTCTGGATGTTGCTGTATATGTATTGCCTTTTTTAACCTGATGGCACCAAGACAAATTCCAATCAACTGTGTTGACATGGCAATCAAGTATTGAACTTGAACTTAACACCGCACAAGACAATTGTGATTGGTTTGAAGAAATGTCAATAAACCAGAGCACGTTTTTCTCCCATCCAGGAATGCTGTGTGGACCAGTCAGACGTCATCCAGTGATGGAGTACTTAACCGGCAATTTCCACTGGATGCGGAACGTCTCCGGAATGTCGGCGGAGTCATTAGGTTTCCATTAAAGTCAGTGTGTGTATTTCCACTGACTGCAGAACGTCTGCGTCCCGACTCCGTCCCAGCTCCGGCGGTCCCAGCCCTCCGGAGCAGATACCAGAGCTTCTATTTTTGACGGACGACGGAGAGCTCTGCAGCAATTCAGCACAATTCAGATTGTGCGGGACAGGAAGTCGAGCACAGAAACAAAATAAAACATCTGGTTACTTTTCAAAATAAAATCCAGCGTGCTCACGGCGGATCATATTTCCCTGCACTACACCTTGAAAACACAGCTCAGAGTAGTTTCCCCTCTACTCCTCTGGATGGAAACTAACTGGTGGTGGTTTTGTGGTTCTGTTTATAGAAACTACATCCTGTTATATCGCGCGAACATACATGAATTCGCGAGATCTCGTGGTCGGCTGGCCGCAGCCGTTACGCAACAAATGCTGACCTGGTGGGTATTAAAAACATATTTCAAATGAGGTACATTATTGAAAGAAAGTTTGAGAACCACTGCATTAGATGGTATAGGAACAAACAACAATCATCGTTGTATGGTTTGGAGGACTTGTTGCTTTTTTTATTTTATATATTTTGGCATTAATTGGCTTCCATACTGGCTGATAAAACATAACCTATATATCTGTTTTCTAGCTGTCTTGCAGAGGGACAGTAAGTGAATAAATAAATAAATTCATAGAAATAAATATATATATAGTGAAACACTCTGCCGCTGTCTCCCTGTTACCATAGCAACACCGGGATATTTACACCCAACAATGCAGGCCGGACTGTCGCAAACTCCTCCAGCAAGCAGCAGGCGGTTATGGGAAAGCGTTTGAGCCGCTTCCTGACGCAGATTCCTCAGGTTAAAACGTCAAACTGGGAGCTACAAAAACCCAGTATGTTGTGTGTTTGGTACCATGCAGAGGAATACATATCGAACAAACTGGTTACATAACATGACGCAGTGGATATATATATAATTTAAGCAATTTGTACCTTTTCTGCATCAAGTTATGGTGCAAATGTTTGTGTTCATCTTCTCCCGTATTGTTCAAAACTTTCTGCATATTCAAAACATCAACACGTGTTTCAGGATGTTTATCTTTTTTTAGGAATCATGTACATCTCAACAACAAGTCTGTTACAGAATGAGACCGTATTAAAGCCAGAAGTTTCAAAGTTTCAAGGTCCTATGACATGCTGCTTTTTGGATGCTTTTATATAGGCCTTAGTGGTCCCCTAATACTGTATCTGAAGTCTCTTTATATAGGCCTTAGTGGTCCCCTAATACTGTATCTGAAGTCTCTTTTATATAGACCTTAGTGGTCCTCTAATACTGTATCTGAAGTCTCTTTTATATAGACCTTAGTGGTCCCCTAATACTGTATCTGAAGTCTCTTTTATATAGACCTTAGTGGTCCCCTAATACTGTATCTGAAGTCTCTTTATATAGACCTTAGTGGTCCCCTAATACTGTATCTGAAGTCTCTTTATATAGACCTTAGAGGTCCTCTAATACTGTATCTGAAGTCTCTTTCCCTAAATTCAGCCTTGGTGCAGAATTACAGCCACTAGAGCCAGTCCCACAATGATCTTTCCTTAGGATGTACCATTTCTGTGTCTGTAGCTTTAAATGCTATTGAGGAGGAGAGGGGGGGGGGGGATCAAGGTGGAAGGGGGGGGGGGTGGCCTTGACCAACTGCCGGCTTGATGTCCATGATGTCTCTCTCTCTCTCATGGGTGGGCCAAATTCTCTGGGTGGGCAAAGCAGAGAAAGGGGAGGTAACCTTTCCCCTTATGACATCATAAAGGGAAGATTCCAGATCGGCCCATCTGAGCTTTCATTTTCTCAAAGGCAGAGCAGGATACCCAGGGCTCGGTTTACACCTATCACCATTTCTAGCCACTGGGGGACCATAGGAAGGCTGGGGGAACTCATATTAATGTTAAAAAACCTCATAAAGTGACATTTTCATGCCATGGGACCTTTAAATCTACAAGACAAGAAATCACAAGGGACCACAGCTTTACTTTCCACGCTCCTAGACACAATTCTTGTTTTCCATACATGTTTGGAGCACCCTGAACGGTTGTCTTTCATATTTTTTTAAGGGGGACAAAACTACCTCTTCTGAATATTCGGGGGGACATATCCCCTGCATCTCCCCTGAAATCTACGCCTATGTCATAGGGATACATCGATCTGGATCAATGTAAAGATTCAATGCTCCAAGATCCAATGTTATCGATGCAAAGTGAAAATATCTATACATACCTGTCTGTAAGATGCCTCTTTATTTAAGGCTCCCAACATTCATATTTATTATTTTTATTAAAAAGAATAGTTTGTTTTTCATCTAAATATCTGGAAGAGATCAGTAATAAAATTGTCAAATCATATTTTAGCCGTTTTTTTTGAGTTGATATGAATTTAACTCTGTTAAATGTGCCTTAATTATATGGTAAATAGTAGTAGACAGACAGACAGACAGACAGACAGACAGACAGACAGATAGATAGATAGATAGATAGATAGATAGATAGATAGATAGATAGATAGATAGATAGATAGATAGATAGATAGATAGATAGATAGATAGACTTCTTAATCCCAAACTGGGTTAAAACAGCAAGTTACAGGGACATACTCACACACACACACTCACACACACACACACACACACACACACACACACACTCACACACACACACACACACACACACACACACACACTCTCACACACACACACACACACACACACACACACACATACACTCACAGAACATACAAGACATACTAAAAATAATAAGATTAAAAAAATTAATATAACAAAAGATCAAAATGCCAGCATAATAAGCTCATTCTGTTCTGCTGCTGTTCTGTTTGGTACAGGTGTGGAGCAGGTTGTTGCAGATACTGTAGAGCCAACTGTGTTTTACAGTCTGTCTGCATTGCGTCGAAACCCCCCCCCCCTCCGTTCCTCTCTCTCTCTCTCTCTCTCTCTCTCTCTCTCTCTCTCCTAACCCCTCCCTCCCTCTTCTCCTTCACTCACTTCTTTTTCCCTCTACATGAAATCCTGCAATATGCTTCCAAATTACCGGACACACATGCTTTATGCACGCGCCTATAGAGCGGCATCCTAAACCGGATTTTCCTTCCAAAAGCCTCCGTGTTTTTTTTATTTTTACCGCAGTATAAAACAACAAGAAGAGAGCCGATTATTTTTTTTATTTTTTTTTTGCTGATGCTGCAGTGTCCGTTTCTCCCCATCAGATCGGGCGCTTTGATCCAGCGTTATATATCGGCGTTTTTCTGTCTTAAAATCTCCGTCTGCGTCCGGCTTTTATTTCCAGCATGATTTTGGTAAACTGTCAGTCGGGATTGTTGCAGCCGAGCCGCGGTTCAAAGCCGTCTGAAGCCTCCTCTCTCTGCTGCGGGCTGCTCCGATCGACGCTGAAAACCTACACCAAGAGGATACGGATGTTGGCCAAGACAACAGTCTATTAATCTTTCAGAGAAAGCTGTAAAAGGATATCAGTATTAAAAGCCAAGGTGGGGGAAAAAGGTGTGCGCTGTGCGTCTGCTGCTCTCCAACTCAGCACAGGTACATGTCTTACGCATCATTTCCATCTCTTAAAAAAAGCACATTTTCCATTTTTAAATGGCATCTATTTGTTCATTTCAATGTGTAGAATCCTTAATATGACTGACTAGTTGATGTATGGTATGGAACTGAATAGAGAGCGGGGTCCGGCATGATGTGCGCAGAAAGGAAGCGCAGCAAACTTGAATACTGATGTATGCGGTAAAAAAAAAAAAAAATAGAAGAAGCAGAAGAAGCAGAAACTGCAGCACAGGCTGTACTGTACTGCATGATGTTTTTCTCTCGGAGATAGAAACCCGGGCATTGTGAAGGCAGGTCTGTGATGCGCTCGGCGAGACTAGATGTTCTTGTTTCCACGCTCTTGCAGGTGACGAAGCATCGCTGAGAGAAAGAAGATGTTCAGCCCGTCGGAGGAGAAGGAGAAGATGCTGATGGTGACGGAGAGGGAGGCTGTGTGTGCCTCGCGGCCTCAGTAGAGGCTCCTTCGCCTTTCAGTCCTGCCGCCCCTTCGCCCTTGGCGCCTCTTCCTCTTCCGCCCCTTCCGCCCGCCAGGATGACCGTGGTGTCCACGGAGAACATGGACGAGACCTCCACCCTGCCGGGACACCTGCAGGACCTGTACCCGCCGGACGACGACCACGACGACCACGACTGCTGCGAGCGCGTGGTCATCAACATCTCCGGGCTGCGCTTCGAGACCCAGCTCAAGACGCTCGCGCAGTTCCCCGAGACTCTCCTCGGGAACCCCAAGAAGCGGATGCGCTACTTTGACCCTTTACGAAACGAGTACTTCTTCGACCGGAATCGCCCGAGCTTCGACGCCATCCTGTACTACTACCAGTCCGGCGGACGCCTAAGAAGGCCAGTCAACGTGCCGCTGGATATGTTCTCGGAGGAGATTAAGTTTTACGAACTGGGCGCGGAGGCCATGGAGAAGTTTCGAGAGGACGAGGGATTTATCCGCGAGGAGGAGCGGCCGCTGCCCGAGAAGGAGTTCCAGCGGCAGATCTGGCTCCTCTTCGAGCATCCGGAGAGCTCGGGGCCCGCTCGGGGAATCGCCATCGTCTCGGTGATGGTTATTCTTATTTCCATTGTCATATTTTGTTTGGAGACATTACCCGAGCTGAAGGAGGATCCCAGCCAGCGGATGCGTATGGTCGGGAACGTCACCGTGTACTACAAAGCAAACTTCCTCACGGACCCTTTCTTCGTCGTGGAGACGCTCTGCATCATCTGGTTCTCTTTTGAGTTGATAGTGCGCTTTTTCGCCTGTCCCAGCAAGGCTGCGTTCTTTAAAAACATGATGAACTCTATTGACATTGTGGCCATAATCCCGTACTTCATCACGCTCGGAACGGAGCTGGCTGACGATCAAGACGGCAAGGAGGCGAAAGGAGGAGGGGAACAGGCCACGTCTCTGGCTATTCTCAGGGTAATCCGCCTGGTGAGGGTATTCAGGATCTTTAAACTGTCCCGGCACTCAAAGGGGCTCCAGATTTTGGGGCAAACTCTCAAGGCGAGCATGCGCGAGCTGGGCTTGCTCATTTTCTTTCTCTTCATCGGGGTGATTTTGTTCTCAAGCGCCGTCTACTTCGCCGAGGCCGAGGAGAAGGAGTCGTTCTTCACCAGCATCCCTGACGCTTTCTGGTGGGCCGTGGTGTCTATGACGACCGTCGGCTACGGAGACATGTACCCCGTGACGATTGGGGGGAAGATCGTGGGCTCGCTGTGTGCCATCGCCGGCGTGCTGACAATCGCGCTGCCCGTGCCCGTCATCGTGTCCAACTTCAACTACTTCTACCACCGCGAGACGGAGGGCGAGGAGCAGGCGCAGCTGCTCAACGTCAGCAACCAGAACTTGGCGTCGGATACCAACTCGAGCCGGCGTAGCTCATCGGGGGTGAGCAAGTCGGAGTACATGGAGATAGACGAGGACATGAACAACAGCATCGATAACTTTAGGGAAGCCAACCTCAGGACTGCCAACTGCACGGCGCCCACCCAGAACTGTGTGAACAAGGGGAAGCTGCTCACCGACGTGTGAGGAGGCGTCCGGCGCACCGGTGTAAATATTGTAGAAATAATCTCGATGCTTTATCTCCATTGGTGCATTTTCTTCTTCTTTTTTTGCATTGACTCATTCAAACGAACGAACAAACAAACGTGTGTGAAGACTTCAAAAGTTCCAGGCACACATGATCAATTTATTAAAAGGTAGTGGTTCACGTAATGACGGACTTGTTTTGGCAATAGCACAAAGATCAGCAGGTGTCGGGGAGACATGTTTGATAAATTAACTTATTTTATAAGTTGTTCCAGTTTGAGAGATGTTGGTGTTTGTCAGGCAGGGAGATACGAATAAATGCCACCGTTGAGGATGTTTCCATCTCTGCTGCTTCGATTTTTAATCATTCCAAACTTACCAGCTTTTACCAGGCGAGAAAGGTCTAACGAGAGACATTATGGTAGTTATTATCGAGTTGCACTATGGGAAATGTAGGAGCCAGTGTTACTGGAGTTTTGTGTTGGAGTTTCCCCCCAAATTAAGAGACAGAAGTGTGGATATTTTAGTCTCTGTTGCACCAATTTGTACCGTTCTTTTTCACTCGCAAATTCTCAAACTTTATGTTTAGGTACAACTTAATGTCCCCTTTGACGTTTCGCAAATGTATTTTATAGAATTGCAGCCGGTTTAAGAAGAAAGAAAATCTTAAAATCTTCTTCTGGAGCATTTTTTTTTATGTATACAAAGGAAGCAAATTAAGTCATTTTAGAGCATGATTTAATATATAAGGATACAAATTAAAACAGAAGATAAGTTCAAATGGATTATAACATTTGAACAAAAGAATAAAAAAAAAAGAGTGCAGTGCAAGATATGAATAAATAGTCCCAAACTGTTTGCAAGTAGAGCTGCAACTAAGGATTATTTTCATCATTGATTAATCGTTTGTACTATAAAATGTCAGAAAATGGGTCAGCTTCTCAAAGTCAAAGGTGACGTCTTCAAATGTCAGTTCACTGTCACAGAGGAGAGAAGAAACTAGAAAATACTCACATTTAACAAGCTGACATCACACAAGTTTGACTTTTCTTTCATAAACAAAGTGACTCAAACCTATTAAAAGACTATTCAAATAGTTGGCTATTAATGTAATAGTTTAGGGTTTCCCCCGGTGTATTGCAAGCTCAGGGCATGAACACTGGGAATTATTTTTAATGTATTTTAAGGCGTTTTTTAAACTACTGTTACAGCTCGGTTGGGAACTTAGACGTAGTCATAGTTTCAAATCTCCAGTTAGCGTTTAGTACGGACTTAGACCCCATTTACACGTACATGGTTATTTTGAAAATCTGAGACATTTCCCTTCGTTTGTGCCTTTCGTTTACACGCAAACGGAGAATTCGCCTCTGAAAACGATTCTTTCTAAAAACTCCGGCCAGAGTGGAGATTTTGTAAAACTTTGTTTGCACGTTTGCATGTAAACTGAGACAAACGGTTTAGGCAGCCGACGTCAGAGAGAGAGGAAGTGAGACCTTGTTGTTGTTGCTATTTTGGGGATTCTGATTGGCTAACGTGGGCTTGAGCTTCTCGTTACACTGCCACCTACAGGTCTGGCATGCTCTTGATGGCATGTATACACGGGTTTGTGTAAACGAACACTTTCTGAAAACTGACAGCTGTGCACGATGTTATTTTTGAAAACGGAGAGGGTGAAAAGTCCATTTATGAAAATCCAGCCACGTGTAAACGTAGCCTTAATGTACGGCTTTAAGGAATCTGTCTTATAGCTTTTTTAAATTCTTAACTTCGCAATTCTTTACATGAAACTATTGGGCTCTACATTAACGCTGCCATCAGTCTGTGACTGGCCCCCAGCCGGGCCCTCGCCGAAAAAAAGACACTTGCCACCGGGCTAAACAACTTTCCTGGGGGAAAACCCTGATAGTTGACAACTAGATGTTCAGTTTAGTATGATATGAAAACAGAAAAATAGCAGGAAATCTGCATATTTGAGAGGCTGAAAATGTCATTTTCTGCCATTACTTTGTGAAAAATTTGTTAAATGATCAATAGATTATCAAACTAGTTGGCTATGATTTTTTTCTTTCTCATTTTTACGCTTAGTCGATTGCAGCTTTAGTTGCAAACACGAAAGTTTGAGAGTTGAATATAGAAATTCAAAAGATCAAACGACAACATTGAGAGAACAAAGTTGGTAAGATTTAAAAAGCACGCGGGCACAATTAACCGATTTGACTCAAGAAATTTATCCAAAGAAAATCTCCCCGACACCTCCCAGACTTTGTGCAAAAAGACAAAAAAAAAACAACCAACTAAACAACAACAAAGCTGAGATTTGAAGAACACGTCCGAGATCGACGACACATTGCGAGTGGATTACAGTTGTTTTTTCTGCGGCACATCCAGGGACTTTTTCGGAAAAACTAAAACCGGATGCTTTTCAGGCACCTTATGAGAAAACAAACAGGAAGTGTGCCGAGGCCTTGTGGAGGATTATTGTGCACACTGCCTCCGCTGCTGCTGCTGCTGCTGCTGCTGCTGCTGCTGCTGCTACAGGTCGGGTGGAGGTTCCCTGTCCAACGCCATGCAACACTCCTTTATATAAAAGCATGTGGAGACTCTCTCTTCTCTCGTATATCGGCATGCACAAGACAAGACGTTACCTCATTTTTATTTTTTACATTTTGGGATGCTTCTTGCTTTGACTTGCATCTTTTTATCACCCTCCCCACCCTGGAATTTTTCTACTTTTCTTTCTCATTTCTTTTCACCAAAAGTGCACTGGCTATTCATTATTATTATTATTATTATTATTATTATTATTATTATTATTATTTAAGTAATTTAAAGCATTTACGTGTTGAATGTTAAACGCATTAAGGGAACAGGAACACTTCTTTTTTTTCCGAAGATCATGGCATGTCAAAAATACTAAAGCATTATGGCCTAATTAGCTATGGTTATAGCTATGTATACTCAATGCATGACTACAGTATTAAATTGCTTGCAGTTGTGGAGGGACCTCGGGAGCTGGGGGGATGATGATGATGATGATGATGATTATGATTCTCCTCGTTATTGTCAAGCTAACGACAGGATAACGGTGCATGACGAAGCTAACTGCCGAAAAAGAAGGGACAAATCTGCTTAAAAGAACAAAAAACATAAACAAGAAAAAAAAAAAAAAAAAAAAAATCACAAGAGACATATCTGACGAGCTCTTTTTAAAAAAAAAAAAGGACACTTCAGAAATAACATCCTCCTTTTTTTATTTATTTCAAGCTTTTGGTCTTTGATGATGGAGTGCATGGGATCATTTTTTATGTGATTTGTGACCAGATTTTTTTAAAAACTTTTCTCGCACTTATTTGAAAACAGCTTGAAGAAGGAAAGCCGTGATATTTAACACATTTCATAGATATATCTAAAATTAGTTTCTAGTGCCTTGAACCCCGTCTCATTTTAGAATTGACTGAAGTGCCTCCCGTTACAATAGACAACAAAGAGCTTACTACGTGCTTCTTATCTTCTCCTGCCATAAAGATGCACTTCTCAAAGGACACGGTTATAGTTTCTATGTTTCGATAAATATATGGATCTATTCCTTATTCTAGGGGCCAGATGTGTGGGCCTACGTAAACTCACATTTGTCCTGGTTGATGACACATGGCTGCAGTGCACACTGAGCAAGATACAGAAGTTGGAAATATGGATATTTTGCATAGAAACTATTTGGTATTTTCTTTCATACGTCTGCAGGTTCTCGAGTTTGACATTTACGTTGTGTCTTAACACATTATTTTCACAAATTTGTGTCCATTCTGACTGTGTCCAACTGCGTAAGGATCTACTTATGGGGCAACCATACAGCTAACTAAGCTAGCTGTCTGGTTAGCTAACTAAACACAAAGTAAACACAAACAATTAGCTCCCTGGATTAGCCTTTGCAGCTATCTACTGATAGTTCAATTTGTCTGCTGACTAAACAACCTGTGTGGTTAGCTAATCTGCAAACTATTCATTTAAACGCTTGTCTGTAGATCCAAATGAAAGTAAATGCATAAATTAGCCCCTCGGATTAGCTATTGTAGCTACCTACAGGGGGGTCTACTGATGGGTCAGTTTGTTGGCTAATGAAGCAAGCTGTTTGGCTAGCTAACTAGCAAACTACTTAGTCAAACACTGAGTCCAAATGAAAGTAAACAGAGAATTAGCCTTGGGTTTAGCTATTAACGCTAACTGTACAGGGATCTACTTACAGGGCAACCAGATGGCAAAAAGTTAGCTGTTAGTTAGCCAATTTCATAATCTGCCTATTCTAATGCTTGTCTCTGAGTCTAAACAAAAGCACACAAAAAAAACACAAATTAGCCTCCTGGTTAGCTATAGTAGCTAATACAGATGTACTTATGGGTCGGTTTGTTGGCTAACAAAGCTAGCTGTTAGGTAGTTTGTCAGCTGGCTAACCTATTTAACCACTTTAATCTGAGTCCAAATGATAGTAAACCCAGAACATAGCTTCTTGGATTAGCTATTGTAGGCTGACGCCTCAATGTGTTGGCTAACGAAGCAAGCTGTTTGGTTGGCTAACTAGCAAACTACCTAGTTGCCCGCTCCTCATTTGCATATAAAGTCAACGTTACTTTATGCAAATCAGGGGCGTCCAGCTCGACTCGCTGCCCCTCGAAAACTCCCGAAAATCTTGTAAACTGACCGTTGTCGATCTAAAACAAAGACGGATTCGGCAACTGCAGCTTATTTCTCGCATAAAATGTTTATTGTGTCTATTTTCGTACAATAAGCGAAGGTTTCCACACGAGCTGCCATGTCGGTGCGTTTTAAAATATGAGAACGTCTCTTTGCTTGTAAGAGAAATTGATAACTGCTAACAGCAAACCCACTCAAGCATCCAATGCAGGGAAGCGGGGGAGATCCCTCCCTTCAAAAAACACCCCGTTGGACATGTAGCGTCATTGTCTGTAATGGCAGCTACCGCCCTGATGGAAACATTTTAAAGAACTGGGGCAGATCTGCAGCATCACCAGCAGCTCTTTTCACTTTGTATCAGCTGCCAGCGTCGGAGGAAAGCGTTAACAGCGTCCTCTGGCTGCGCCAAACACTGCCATTTTCTGATTCCTGGGACCATACATGCTGCTGACAACTAGGTCTGCTCCTTTGTAAAAGAAACATAGACACTGTCTGTTTTTGAGACTCTGAAAACAAACGAGTCTTACTGTCCATGTCCGCTGTTTAGCTTCTGATTCCTACTGACGTGGGTCTCTCTCTCGCTGTGGTTGTTTCTGACAAAAAATCTACATCTGAGTGCTTCTTAGCAACAGATTTGCAGTGTTTTCCATGCCTGATTAAAGCTTATTCTGTCCAACATGTCCTCAGCGGTCGGACAATTGGCCGAGGCTAAAGATATTAGGGAGAAATGTGTGTTTCAAATGCCTGGGGAGAGCTCAGTTGTACTAGATGTTGCTGTAGAGAGATAAAGTGGAAGCACTCTGTGTTTCCTCTGCAGAGGGGCCAGCGTTTGTCTGAACATTACCACAGGCGTTCAGTCACTGTGCATGCCAGCAAAATGGCGCGGCCGCTGTTTTGTTTTGAAGAGGGAGCACATGGCTATGTGGGGAGAACGCTGTGTGTTTTCAGGAGGACGCTGCGTTAAAACAGCAACATTAGGGCTGATCTATGAATGTGGGTGACGTTGAAAGCATCCGCAAGAAAAAAGGAGAGTGCTGCCCAGGGCAGGGTTGAAAGAATCGATCGTCCAAGTAAAATCAATCTTTGTTGAGTGGTCTGATATCCAGCTTTTAATATATGCCTTTTCACCATGGATGTTTAACCCAGCAGAGATGGGAAGTAACAAAGTACAAATACTTTGTTAATGTACTCAAGTAGATTTTTCAGATATTTTTACTTTATTTTACCATTTATTTTTGTGCCTACTTTTTACTTTTACTCCTTACATTTTTAACACGAATACCGTTACTTTCTACTACATTTTACAAAATTGGCTCGTTACTTTCTAATTGGATGGGAATATACGTTGCACTTGACGCACCACTACAAGATGACTCAACAGATTTCAGCGGCATTCATTCGCGGCAAATCATTGCGGCTTAATGGCGGTAACGTTAGCACATAGTAGTATGGAAAGTGACATTTCAGATCCCAGACATTCCCAATCATCCTTGGCCTTATTTGAGAGAGATGTTTGAGATAGTAGGCATCAAGAATGACTCCTGGCGAATGTGTTGCAAATTGTGCCAACCGAAAACACCACAAACTGCTGGCCGTGTGGTCCAGGTAGCTTTGCATAAAAAATGGTTGTCATTCGCAAGGCTACTTTTACTTTTATACTCCAAGCAATCTGCATATACTCCAAGCAGTAAGTACATTTCCAAGCCTGTACTTTGTTACTTTTACTTGAATAAAAAACTACTTTTACCAGAGTAATTATTATAACAAGTATCTGTACTTCTACTCGAGTACAGGAAGTGAGTACTACTTACTTCTGTAACCCAGCACAAATGTTTTTTGGGGCTCAGTTTTTAATGTAGACAGCTTGGTGCAAAAAATAAATATCTAAGGGTTGCTTCTTACTTGTACGATTTACAGCAGAAGTTCTCTAAGAATCTTTTTTATATCCAAGATAAATTGGTATTGTAACTGAAGTTTCTCTAACCTGACTGACATTGAATCAGTAATGTAATCGATTGGACCTTGTGAATCAAATCGATTCAGTAAAAACATAGGCGATACCCAGCCCTAGTGTTGACTCTGTTTGATCGGGACTTATTGGCTTCAATCTCACTCCAAATTCTGGTTTTGCTACATACACACCGACTATGTTTACATGCACAAAATATTCAGTTTTTCGCCCGTATTCCTAAAAAAGACATTATTCCTAATGCGCTCTTTACATGGCTAATGAAAGTGTGATTTCATACAACAATGTCCCCTAAAATGGTTGTATTTGTTTGTCAGTAGCTTATTTTGTGAGTGTAATCGCTGATAGGCACCTTAAAGACATTCTGCCTCTGATGTTTCAGTTAGTGGCATTCAGGGACTGGGTAACAGAGCAGTTGTTTGCAGGTCAGTTGCATTGTAAGCATCGCCAGCGTTACATTTTTGTTTGCTTGAAATCAACAGCAGATAAACAGCAGAGCCTCCTCTGAGTCAGATCTGGTTACATAAGAGTCTGCAGGTTTTTTATTCCAACCAAACACTATGACAACCTATTTATTTATTTCTTTATTTAAAAGGAAATCAGCTGCTGCAGGATTTGCTTTGGATAAAAAAATAGTCTGCAGACTCGTCGGCCAGTTTTAAACTCTTTCTCGCAACTTTGTCGTTTTGGAGCTGAATGTATTTGAACGCAGCTGTTTGATTTTTTCAGCTCGTTTCACCTCGTTCGCAGGATTGCTTGATTGACACCATTCGTGTTTGGTGCGTTGAGTTTGGTGACTGTGGGTACGCGATCTGTGCTGCCTGCACGATCCGACATGCGCAAGATGTTTGCGCATGCGCAAGATGATAATCACTACACGATTTGTTCCACGCTCGCACACCTTTGCACCGTGTGAATTTCATTCATTTCACAGCACTCTAGTGTTCGTTTCGAAGAGGTCAGTCAAGAAGTATTTTGAATTCAACAAAATGGCTGAGAAGTTTGCTCTTTACGTTGCAAACATCACAACATCCCCACACTACATGTCACAAAAATAACAATGTCGCCAAGGCGTAGTACACGGACGTCGATATGCGGTTTTGGATCAGTGACAATAAGTCCATCCATCCATCTTCGTCCGCTTATCCGGTGTCGGGTTGCGGGGGGGAGCAGCTCCAGCAGGGGACCCCAAACTTCCCTTTCCCGAGCCACATTAACCAGCTCCGACTGGGGGATCCCGAGGCGTTCCCAGGCCAGGTTGGAGATATAAGTAGTGGAGGGACAATAAGTACTTAATTTAAATATCTTTATAAAACAGACCTGCCGTGAACTGCATAATGAATAACATGAAATGTAGCCGACAAAAATATGCCGACAGTTGTGCCGCCTGGCCGTTAAGTGTTTCAACGCATGCGTGACACAAATAGTGTAGGAAACCATCACGTTTTCTACTACGTATATATATGCATATCGGATCGTGCAGGCAGCACAGATCGCGTACCGACAGTGACTTCCCATCTATCCCAGCAGAGTTCTGCCCAACTTTCACTCGACAGCAGACGCCCAATCAGTCATCAGAATGAGCGAGAACACCTGGGGCACGTTCAATCTCATTTTTGTTACTGTTTCTAGAGCTGCATCTCATAACCCTTAAATTCAATCCTCGACTCCTCCACTTGCGTCCCTTCCTGTGATTTTCTTGCGTCTCCATGTGTGTGCCATGAAGATATTTACATATATTTTGTCCATTAAAGTACATTTTTTATACATCCGTTGTGCACAACTTAAAGTATGTGCATATACGGGAATAATTTCTGCTTTCAAGGTGACAAAATGTTGTGTGAACTTGTATTAATGCTGCGTTCCAGACACAATTTTTAGCCCGTAAGTTATGACTTTAAGTCACGAGCTGGCTAGCTAAACATTGTGCCGTAGGCAGGGTTCAGGTTAGGCTACCTAACGTTGACGTTAGCTAGCGCTAGCTGATACTAGCGATTTCTAGTCGGCGACATATTTTGGGCTTCTTTTAATAAACATAACCTGTAGTAGTACACAATCCTATTTGTATTGTTTTGATTACAATGTGCGGAATTACTTTACGTTGCCTATTTATGTCTATTTATTTTTATTTCTCACCGTTAATCACCGGCGTCTGTACAGCATCCACAGGGGTCGCCATTGTTGCTTATGTGTGCGTGACGTCAAAAACTGTAACTGGGAGTACAACGATCTGGTACGAGTTCACGAGTAGTAAGTTGCGGGTTTGACTGCCGTTCCAGGGCACTTTCACGGGCAGAAGGTTGTGAAAACACGAGTTACGAGTTGCCTAGAACGCACCATAAGACACGAGGAAGTGTGTCATGAAGATATTACATATATTTATTACACATCTGTTGTGCACAACTTAAAGTATGTGCATATACGGGAATAAGTTCTGCTTTCAAGATGACAAAACGTTGTGTGAACTTGCATTAATATTCCCGAGGAGGTTGATTGTGTGAATGTGTGCAGCAGCCGTGTGTCAACAACCGTCAACGTGTTGGTTTCACAAACTGCTAAAAAAAGTTCCCTTTAATGAACTTGTCCGTAAAGATAAATAAACACTAAACGAAGGTGCTACGTGTGAGACATGCAGCGGGTCCGAGAGGGAGCAAAATTACAAACTTCACAATTTTATTTTATTTTTTTAAAGGATGAAATCACTTTAAAGAAACTTTAAGAATATTTGAAATGAGAAACGACATCAGGGTTGCTGGTAGTCTGTGTTTTTGTTCATACTTGTCGTGTTTTCAGGCCGAAGCTTTGAGACGCGTCTGCACCGCGAAGGGACCAAAAATTACGTTTTTTCTAGTTTTTCATATCATCAGAGCAGCTGAACAGACGGATGAAACCTTCACAATAAAAGTCTTTTCTATAGACTGTGGGTCATTTTGTGTTTGAAGAAAAAAAAAATGACACTGTTGTTGTTTTTAATCTTTTTTGTTTCTTTGATATGCAGCAATGGAGACAACATGAAGGCCCCTTCCTTCAAATTAAAATCCTGTTTTTTTTAATATAAAAATATGAAGTTTATGAGCTTCAAACTGCCAAAATGATGAAAGAGTTAATTTACACACAGTCGTCAGTGAGCTGCATATCAACGATTTCTGTTAAATCTTTCGGTTTTAATTGTCTTATATAATTTTCTACTGACATAAGCCATCAATGCAGAGTTTCTCAACCTTCAGAGGACATTTTTAGGACTTAAATATTTGATTTTTGCAGCTTTGATTGTAGAGCTGCAGAGATCTGTGGGTTTGATGACATCCGTTTCAACACATGCTCACGCTCCCACCGCGTAAAATACGGACGCTTGGTCATGTGCCTTTGGCGTTTGGGTCACGGGATTTTTGTGACGGTATCTGACGCTGAGAGACACTGACCAAGCGTGTGTATTTTACGAGTTGGGAGAGCGAACGGGTTGTCCGTTTTTTGATAAAACAATATAGACATGTGCAGCTTTAAACTGAAATATCACGACTCTAGCCACCTGGACCGGCCTTTGAGAGCAGATACCTACATTAAAAAATGTTCAAAATTGTATCTGAATCAGAGAATCCGCTGTTTCGTTGAGCAAAAGGAAGTTTATTTTGAAAATCTATCAATGATTATGTCATGAATTTTGGAAACACACCCCAACATTTGCTGCACTCTAAGAAATATCTGTGTACTATGTCTGTACATTTTAACAGAAATTGTCCATAGAACTTGATCTACGTTAGTATTTATTTATTTATTTTTTTACATTTCTACTTTTGTTGGCCACAGAAGTTGGTTTTAGGGGGGGAATTTAAATTCCACATTGTTACTTTTTTTCCCCGATTACATTTTTGTCGCTTTTTTCGGCCTTTGAGAGACACTTTCACCGATGTTTTGTCTTTTTTTTTTTTCACACTCTTTTATGCCTTTTTTCCAATGTTTTTGCTGTTGTTTTTTTTCGGCGTTTGTTGCTTTTTTTTGGCATTTTTTAATTTTTTTTAATTTTTTATTTCTTGTCACTTTTTTTTACATTTTGGGCGTTTTTTTCCAATTACATTTTTGTCACTTTTTTCAGCCTTTGTGACATTTTTACCAAAGTGTTTACTGTTTTTTTTCGCCGTTTGTCGCGTTTTTCTGGCATTTTTGTAGTTTTTTCTTTTTTAAATGTTCTGTATTTTAACTGCCAAACACAAAATTTCCATTTTTTTAATTACGGGGCAAAGTCCCGGTGATGAGCTGCCAGAACTTTTTCTGTTATTTTATGGATTTATTTTTTAGAGTGTGGTTAAACTGAATCACTTATTTGTTTAGGACTGTTTATGAACCTTCATGATGGAGATTATTGCCTTTATATTTAATTATTAAAAAGGCTAAGTGATCAATTTTGTTGTCAGAAATATAGTTTATAGGGAAGACAATTTAACTTTTAATGCTCACTCCATGTGTGAGGAAGTTTCAAAGTGCTTTACATGCATTCAAACCAAGCTTAAAAAGATTAAATTCTAGACTAATCAGTCGTAAAAAGTCCCATTAAATGCAGTTTTTCTCAGATTTTGGGACCCTAAAAGTGAATAATTGAGTGAATAAGTTTATTCTTGATATTAGAAATTGTTCATAACAGATGACGTTTGCTCAGTGCCCATTTAAAGATAAGATACAATAAGATAAAACTATTTTCTTTGCACACAGATAATGTTCTTGCATCGTCTGCTTCAACAATCAACAGACACACACACACACACACACACACACACACACACACACACACACACACACACACACACACACTGACAGACGCACACAGAAACAGACACACACGCACACACAAACACACACACACACACACACACACACACAGAGAAACACAAACAAACACACGCACACACAGACAGACACACACACACACAGACAGACTGACAGACGCACACAGAAACAGACACACACGCACACAGAAACAGACACACACGCACACACACACACACACACACACACACAGAGAGAAACACACAAACAAACACACAAACACACGCACACACAGACAGACACACACACAGACAGACACACACACACACAGACACACACACACAGACACACACACACACACACACACAGCCAGACAGACACACACACCAGATTTGTTTAACTTTAAGAAACAAGAATGAGCTTTCGTCTTCAATTAAACATTTTTAAGTCCCCATATTTGAGTATCGGACTGCAACTAAAAATGACTTTCATAGATTTACCAGCCTGTCTATTTTGTTATTACAAAAATAGATCAGTAAGCCCGTTTGGACATTTAAAAATGAAGACAGTTGCACATCATCAGTTCCCAAAAAGTCCAATTTGATGTCTCGAAGCTATTTTTTGCTGCTCAGAAACCCCAAAGGAAGTCAGATTACAAAGACGCGTCGCGCTGAAAATAAACGAGCTGAGGAACTCTGCATTACTGAATGTTTCACAAGTTCATAGGACTGTGTGAGATTTAAAAAGTCATGACACAGAGATGATGATGATGATGATGATGATGATGATGATGATGCACTGAGGAGTTTGAAGTAAAATATTTTTAAGAGGACTTTCTGGTGTCATCATGTGGAGGTAACAGAGACTGAGGTGCATGATCTTAAAGGGTAACTTAAGTTTAAGGACCTTAATTTCCCATGGTTTTGTGTCTAAGGGACTGATGGGAACAACAATCTTTAAAATTGGCGAAACTAGCTGCAATGTAACGTTAACGGGCAATTGCGCACTGTCAATTAACGTCCACTAAAAGTTCTGTTTTTGCCGCTGACAGACTCAGATTATTATTCTAAGTGTCTGACAACATTATGAAAGGATCCCTACAGAGATAGACCTTTTAGTTAGAGTAAGATCCTTTTAGTTTAACATGAAACAGCCCCGAAATCACCATCACCAAACTACACCAGACTCCATGTAAATAATCAGGACTTTTTATCATCGTAAAACACACTTCATTCAAAGTGGACAGAAACTAAATAAAACTACCAAAAGCCGTCTTGGTTCATCTTTCCACTGTTCCAACAATCACCACTCTGGTTTGGTTGAAATAAACCCTTAATTCACCCATTTACATGTGGAGATATGCTGGCTCTATACACGCTAAAAGTCCTGATTATTTACATGGAGTCTGGTGGAAATATGCTGGCTCTATACACGCTAAAAGTCCTGATTATTTACATGGAGTCTGGTGGAAATATGCTGGCTCTATACACACTAAAAGTCCTGATTATTTACATGGAGTCTGGTGGAAATATGCAAGTTGCATTGGAGCCTGGTTAACGGCTGTAACGGCTGTTACAGCGTTCACGTGCAGTGCTGGACAAATTTCAAAGCTTTTTGTTCACATCAATCACTTAAGACCCAAATGCATGGGGAAATACAGGTTGAAAAAATACCGAAAGTAACCTTGAACGTTCAAATACAGACATTGTACACAAAAATAATCATTTTTAAAACAGTCTGGGGGATTAATTAGATTAATTTAGTGCTACAGTATACGTGTGTTCCCTCTCATTCTTACAATCATAAGCCAAAGTCTCTTCCATGACGACTGAACGTCCCCGTGCAGGAGACGTCCTTTCAGAATAAAAGATGAAATAATAAATGTGTACTCGTTGACCCTCCACTGGGCGGAGATCCTCCCTGAACCCTTGCAGTCGGTAAGATTGCACCATCAGAGTTGTTTTTCACATGGGGTTCATGCTGCAGTATGCAAATGTTTGTCATTTGTTGGTGAGGCATAGTGTGTAACCTATGCAAGGTTATAGCCGACATATCATGTTCTTGATCTCATCATATTACAACAGTTTCAATAAATTTTGAAAGATAGGACTGCTCTGTGTTTGCTCATTATTGACATACTATGACCTTCTTTTTAAAATCTTTTCAGTAATTCCAAATAAAAGTGATTTTCTTTTTAAGGAATAGTTTAGATATTTTGACATATTTTGTACAGTGTGAGGTACTTATCCATAGTCAGTGTATACCCACGTTAAAGGGTAACTACCGTTTTTTTCGAGGCATGCCTTCACCTGCTGCAGAAGTCCTCTTTGTCTCCAAAGCCGATGTTTCCTTTCTCAGCGGTGACGTAAAACGCAGCGCTCGAGCTGCTGCGCATGAATGTCGCCATTTGGCAATGGCTTGAATTTAACAGACGACCATCAATACAAAATAGCACTGTGGGCTCTATTTTCACGATCTAAGCGCACGGCGTGAAGCGCCTGGTGCAGGTGTGTTTAGGGCGTGTCCAAATCCACATTTGCTAGTTTGACGGCGGAAAAAAGGGTCCGTGCGCCAGGTGCATGGTTCTAAAGGGTTGTACTTAGTGTCTTCATTAATCAGAGGTGTGTTTTGGGCGTAACATGCAATCAACCAATCAGAGATCATCTCCCATTCCCTTTAAAAGCCAGGCGCGTTTGGACCTTGGAGCATTGCTATTATGATGGAGGATTTGCACCGTAATATTTTTTATTTGTAATCTTCTGCATGTGTGTGTGCTGCTGTGTGTCCCTGTGTGTGTAACAAGCATAGTGTGCACACCAACCCTACGCTGGTCGATGTTGACGGCACCGTTGATTACAGGAAGGTGTTTACGTAGGTGGAGCGTTCAATGCAGTAGGCTGTGAGAAAGTGAAAATGGAACTGGTGAGCAGAAAAAGTGTAGTTTGGCAGTACTTTCAGTCAAAAGAAGGCCATTCAAGTCCAGCTACATGTTCAATTTACAATGCTGATTAGTCTGGTGGTGGCGAGAACCCTAAACTATACACAACATCACCGCTGTTACAACATCTGGAAGAATACGAGTTGTGCATGAAGGAATCTACAGACAGCAGCCAAGATGCAGCAACTTCAGGTACAGCAAAGGAAGGACAGTCACTGTTTACTTCATTAATGTGTTGACTGTGTTCATGGACTGAGGATGGGACGAGGATTCAGCAGAATCTCAACCAGTGGATTCAGCCGAACACCAAAAAGCTGGATTTAGTGCATTACTAATCTTTAATACACTATAACACTATAAAGGGAATAGTGAGTGAGTGAATGAGGGAACGGCTTCCAACACAGCTAAGGTCGGCACAAGCAAAGTCAAACTCAGGGAACAAACACATGTTGGAGATCACAGCAGCACGTTTAGATGTGACCTCTCTAAAATAGTCCGGCATGTGAAGCAGCTCAGAGTGTCAGAACAACCTGCTGAACAACATCAACATAAGTGCTAACATCCAACAATGACACAGACTTATGTAACGGTTGCTGAACTGAATCTCTTAATTGTTTGTGTTTTTGGACAGTTTGAACCTTTATGATGGACATTATTGTCATTTTGTTTAATTTTTAAAAGCCTAACTGATGAATTTTCTCGTGAAAAATATAGTTTATCGCCAAGACAAACTTACTTGTGATGCAAACATCAAAGTGCTTTACATACTTTTAAAATTAAAAGGAATTTAAAACAAACTTTGATGAAGTGAATAAATTAAATTCATATAAGTCACATTAAATACAGTTTTACTCTGATTTTGGGACCTAAAAGTGAATAATTGAGTGAATGAGTTTATTCTTGACATTGGAAATAGGCAATAAAAAAATGTTTTTTTCTTTAAATGGATCTCATGAAATGGCGTATGTATGACACGCCAATTCATATGCCATTTCGGCGTGCATACTCGCTTTTTAGCGTGTTTATCAACGCCGTTTGGCCTCCATTAACTTACATTATTGCGATTGCGTGTGAATTTACTGAGCACAGTGTCCATTTAAAGATGGCCAAAAAAGACTTTTCCCCCCAAGAGACACGATAATCACGATTAAATAATTGAATCCCCATTCAAATTAGCGTAGGGCTAAACCGGATGTAGCCGGCGCGGGGGCGGAGGTCTTTAGTGCGCCTGCTCTATGGGCCGCACAGTGCCGATCATCCGGATCATTTATACGCGGAAGCTTAACATTTTCGGCTTCATGCGCCACTGAGCAACTCTCATAGGAATGAACGGGCTGCCTCCAACGCTATCTCCAGGTGTTATTATACATCCATGGGTTAGCCCCGAAGTAGTCTATATCCACAACTTTACACTTCTGGGATTGTTCTGTTGCCATCAGACTCATTTTCGGCCAGATGTCCGTCCCCTTCCTCTGTCTCTGTGTTGGCGTTCTAACCTCTGGTGGATTTGTGAGGACTATGGTTAACTGCTCCTCAGATCTCTGCAGGGTAAATCCAGACAGCTAGCTAGACTATCTGTCCAATCTGAGTTTTCTGTTGCACGACTAAAACTACTTTTGAACGTCCACATGTTCCACCAAAACAAGTTCCTTCCTGAGACTATTTAGCAGAGGCACCGTGGCTCCGTCCAGCGCTTAGCTCCGCCCAAGACGATTATGATTGGTTTGAAGAAATGCCATTAAACCAGAGCATGTTCTTCCCTATTCAAGAATGCTGTGTGGACTAGCCAGACCTTCTCCACAGCGCTGTGGAGGAAGATCTGGCAATGCGAGACTAGCTCCGAAGTGAGTTTCGACCCTGTGCTTCCCGACCACGGAGAGCGATTGAAAAATATTTTTCCTGTCTTTGTTGTACCAGGCTAAATATTCTCTGTAGGAATTAAAATAGTATGATTGCACGTACAAATGCACACACATTCATGTATACGCGTGCATGTGTGCAGTATGTCCCACCCCCGAAAAATAGGGCTCCGCCAAATACTGCAGTGTAATCCGAACACTGGATGTCTGAATGGATGAATAGATCTACAGATGAATGTAGAGCCCCTCTCCCTCTGCAGCACTTCCCTGGCTTGTGTGACGTCCACTACTTAATTATTAAGAGGCGCTTATTCTCTCTTTTGTTGGAGTGTTAATCTGCCAGCACACTATCTCACTGAAACCTGAATCACTGTAAATGTACAGAGATCCTCTGACGCTGCCTACATTTTGGTCACTACACTCGGTACGAAGGCTGAGAACTCTCTACAGTATCCTGAAGTGTGTCACTCAATATCCAAGAACAAGATTGAAAGATCGATTGAGCCGACCCAAGCGGCATCTTCTGGTCTGGTCTTTTCTGGGTCTGAAAAGTATGAAGCCAACACTAAATCTTCTTAAAGCTGCATTCTCTCTAACTTCCAGCAGGGGGCGACTCCACTGGCTCCAAAAAGAAGTCTGTTTCTATAGAAGTCTATGAGAAAATGAGCCTAATTCTCACTAGACATATATCATCGGTAAACATTTTCATAACAAATGTATGCTCCCAATCACTAGTTTCAAGTCTTCTTCAACACAGCATGATGTTCATTAGGTAAATTATGGTCCCATTTATTTTAAAATAGAAGATAAAGCCAGGGGATGCTTTAGGACCTGTCAATCAGGACAGAGACTTAGCAATAACCATGCTAACACTGTGGACATTAAAATAGACCTGAACTTGTTTTTAAGTGTTGTCATCTTAAACTTTGTTTTCACTTCAGCCAAATTAACTGGAACATTAAGGGAAAAGGGTTTGGTTGTTTTTGAGTATCTTGTGCGGTAATGTTGGCACAGTCCAATTTAAACGACAAATTACTAATATGAAATGTGAAAAGGTCCATGTCAACACATTCTCACTCCTATCGCGTAAAATACGGACGCTTGATCAGGGGCCTGTGGCGTTTGTTATTGACGCTAAAAGTCTTCTTTAGCGTCATATCTAGAGGCGCTTTATGTAAACGCTCTGGGTCAGGAATATTGGCGTCACTTTTGACGTAGTTAGGTTGAGGAAAAGATGTTGGGTGGGCTTATAAAAGGTGCGTTTACTTGACACGCGGGACAAGAATGGGACAGCTGGGTTTAGGTAAAGAACGGGACGATTGGGTTTAGGTAAAGAAGAATGGGACGGTTGGGTTTAGGTAAAGAAGAATGGGACGGTTGGGTTTAGGAAAAGAAGAACGGACAGTTGGGTTTAGGAAAAGAAGAACGGGACGGTTGGTTTAGGTAAAGAAGAACGGGACAGTTGGGTTTAGGTAAAGAACGGGACGGTTGTGTTTAGGGAAAGAACAACGGGACGGTTGGGTTTAGGGAAAGAACAACGGGACGGTTGGGTTTAGGGAAAGAACAACGGGACGGTTGGGTTTAGGGAAAGAACAACGGGACGGTTGGGTTTAGGTAAAGAAGAACGGGACGGTTGGGTTTAGGTAAAGAAGAACGGGACGGTTGGGTTTAGGTAAAGAAGAACGGGACGGTTGGGTTTAGGTAAAGAAGAACGGGACAGTTGGGTTTAGGTAAAGAACGGGGCGGTTGGGTTTAGGTAAAGAAGAACGGGACAGTTGGGTTTAGGAAACGTGACACGTAGGACATGATCCCCGGTCTCCTGGGTGAAGGTCCTGTGTTGTTTGACCCATCCACCCCCCCCCAACCAACCATACTACTCTCTACCTGACAACCACTGCCCAAGCGTCCATATTTTACGAGTTCGGAGTGATAATGGGTTGTCTATATATATATAAATATAGGCATATATGGGCAGTTGGTAGTTGTGTTTAGCTACCAACAGGTGACTGTGAGCCGGGTACAGGCACCATCAGATGACGGACCTTTCAGGGGCCGTGGTAGTGGAGTTTAGCCCAGAAAAAGTCAGCGTCATTCACCCACGACAATCACACAAGTTTAGGAAAAAGACCGTTGTTTGGATTAAAACACTCCAGAAGAATGAACATGCTTTTCTTTGGTGAAAGTATTTAGTAAGTGGTGTTGCCGTAGCTAGCTGTCAAAGATAGCGGCCATTCTGCACATGCACGACTCACATCATGTCTTGCATCTTTTTTCCGTCCCAGCATCTCTATCTCTTTTTCCTCAAATAGCAAAGCTCTCAGTATGTGGTTGTCTACCTCCTCCTCCTCCTTTCCCGTTTCCTTCTTTGTTTCTGTTTTCTTTGCTCCTCTGGATCTCCTTCTGCGTCCACCCACACTAACCTCACATGCACTCTGCCCCAGGCTCCCTCTCTCTGTGACCATATATATATATATATATATATATATATATATATATATATATATATATATATATATATATATATATATATATATATATATATATATATATACACACACGAACAGCTCTTCTCATTTTCAACACACAACCGTTTACTGTATGCCGCAGTGGTCTCTAGCCTCGGTGTGATTCATGCAACAAAAAAAAAAACATCTTATAAAAACAGTGTAGGAATTAGTGTCAGGAAAAAGCAACAGGGTTTATATGCAGTGGAGACGTGGAGTGGATGAGTAACTGTTGTCCCTCTGCAGAGAAGAAATGTGCCTGTTAAAGGAGCAGTCCCACATTTACGTGAAATATTTGTCTCCAAACTATACGACAATATAGAAAAAGTGCCTCAGAACGCACGAAGCGACGCTGACATGAGCGTATGTTCTGCACGTGCGTAAGATGTAATACGTCTCCATAACAGCAGGCGGCGCTAATCTGTATTGTCGCTCAAAAAATTAAAAACGGCAGCTGATTGGATGAATGCGTCACGTGGGTATGGCTTCTCCCCGACCATAATGGCGACTCATTCAGAATATGATCTCATATTTTACTAAAATAGTTCACTGAAACGTGTTTCTGAAAACATTTTAAGAGAGAAATAGGCCGTGCAGTTGCTGAATCTGTCTTCATTTCAGATCAAAAAAGGTCAGTTTAAAAGATTTTCGGCAGATTTTAAGAGACATTCATCACGCTCATCCTGCTCGTCATTTCCGGTAATTGGTCACTGAGTACAGTAGTTATTACAGTAGTTATTTTGTGTTAGTTTTTGATCAGAAGAAAAAGAGACGCAGTGAAAGCTTAGGCCTCCTACACACTGGCTGCGTGGCGTGAGCGTGTCAGCTGCGTGGCGTGTCCGTTTTTATTTCGGCTCCCATGGTAACAGGTTAGAGCGTGAACACTGCCTGCGTGACACGTGAAAAAGGCGTGCATGCTAGAAATAGGACTGACGCCTATTTTTCACGCGACATGCAAGCGTGTTGGAAGCGTTTCCAGGCAACATAGAATACAAAAAGATGTTTATATGTCATCTTGACATGAATACATTTAATAAATGACATTTTGATGTTTGAAAGTCTCTAGGTTTTGACATAAATGCAGATATAAATGTCATTTAAAAAATAAATAATTATCAATTTTCAAATATTGCACCTGTCAATACAGAACGAAATATTCTGTAGCCTATTTTGCCGTCAATACTGCCGCCTGTAATCAAATCAGTATATATATTTATGTTTAACATGAAGTATACTACTGCATTTTATCAATGGGAAACATACATGTGTACAGACAAGGCTAACAGTAACAGCAGCCGCGCTGCGTCAGACACGTTTCTGGTGTGCAAAGACATAGAAAACGCCACGCAGCCGGCACGCAACTGACACGCAACAGAAACGCCACGCTCACGCCACGCTCACGCCACGCTCACGCCACGCAGCCAGTGTGCAGGAGGCCTTAGTGAGAAGGCTACATGAGACATGCAATAATAATATTAGTCGCAGTGTTACATCAGCCGGCCGTGGAGCTGGGTGTACATTAGTTCATATGTAAATGTAAATGGTAAATGGTGATAATGGAGCTGCCTGTGCAGCTATAATGCAGCATGAGGGCCCTCAGCGTGCAGCTCAGTGTCAGCGTGTTGTTACAGACGAGTCGTATTCTTAGCTCGGTGAGAATAGCTCTCCTCTCTGACTCAGATGCTTCACTGCGGCCCACATAGTACACATACAGTCTATATTCTGCAGTCCCAATATAGTCTGTCCTTTGTTTCCTTTACTTCCTGTGTCCCTTTTCTTTCCGAGACTGTCCTCCCCTAAATAGCTACCACAAGTCATTTGTTTAAGCAGCAATTACGACCTACATTTACGTTTTCCAGTGGCGGCTCACTCTAGCAGCCGTAGTAGTTTTGACTGGAGCTGTTAGGATAATTACTTATCAAAGTCACTAGAGTTCTCTTAAAGTTTGTTAACTTGCAGCAAGTAGAGTCAGTTTACAGCACTTCAGCATACATAAGTACATAAATACATACATAAGTACAGAAAATGACTGAAGGTTGTTCACAACAGTGTCTTTTTAAAGGAGATGGGAGTCAAGTTAGTTATTCCATTCATGCAATCATTAGCTTTTCTTCTTATCTCTGGACAGGCTCGGCATCTCCTCCACATTATGCGTTCTGCCCTCGGGGATGCATGATGTGCTCTTTGCAAGGTCACTCAACTTTCATGATTTAACACATGAAAGACAGAAATACTAAAACAGCAATTTGGATAAGAGGGTGAAAATTTAATTTCCCGCGGTACAGGAGTCAATTTTACTGTTGGTAACGTGATAGGGACGGAATAGAGCATAGAAATCAACGGGAGCGGGCGGCACAGAGAAATGTGTGTTTTGATTGTGAGAAGATCTCCGTTAGGAATTACGTAATTAAATGGCCTCGGCCTGCAGGTAATGCATGTATAATGTAGCCTAAATTTCGAGGCAACCTCAGTGATTTGACCGCAATTAACCAAACGCACACACGCAATATCAACTGGCTAGTTATCCTGCAGACAGCGACGGACAACGTCTCGTCTTCTTTCTCAATTTTAGTCTGATAACTTTAGACAAAAAGTCTGATAACTTTAGCCAACATAGGGAACAAAACGGGAGCGGGATGGGATTCTGGAGTCTCTCGGGATTTTTTTTTTTTTGGGGGGGGGGGTAATTTCGTGGGCTCGTGATGGAATGGGTTTAACAAAGAAACTGAAGCAAAACCATTCTAAGCATAATTTTTCAAGAAAACAGGAGCAAAACAGAAAGTAATATACAATATAGAGGCGCCAAATTTCTAGGAACGGAAGCAGGTGCATTCAAATACATTAGTTTAAAATTCGTGCTCACCAACACCATAAAAATCTGAAAAACGTGTCCCTGTACACGAATCAATAGATTAAATAACATCACCATTTCACTAACTGCAGTGAGACTGGGCTGGTTATATTAACTGCAGTGAGACTGGGCTGGTTATATTAACTGCGCCATCACCACCTCTTAGATAGGTGATCTCAACCCCCCCCCAATGTTGAACCCAAGGTTACACCCTTGCCTAAACCTAACCAAACTGTGGCTGTGGAGATTTTCCGATTATTTCCTTTCCTCTCAATTGCCCTTTTCTTTCCTTAACTTCCCTATTATTATTTTTTTCCATTTCAGCACTGTAAACAGCTCAGTCGGACTATTGTCTTTTTCAGACAGGCTTTTTTTCCAGGCAAAAAAACTGAAAAATGTGTGCATGTTAATGTCATTGTAGCTCATTGATGTGTCTTCATGATTCATCAGGCTGTGATACACACACAATACTTGTTAGGAGAAACATTCAGTGTTGGTTCGAGTCTGTTCAGGTATTTAATGACAAGAAGATTACGATCAGAGATATACTTTAATTTGCAGCTTTCCAGATGTGTAAAACTGAGCTTTTGTCAGCTGAATCCACTGAAAATCACCGACCTTGGAGTGCTGATGAATAATGTGAGTGCACCGTTGGCACAAGCTGCAAAACACCCACTCACATCCACCCACATGCATCGTCTCTCTTTCTCTCTTATGCAGACGCACTGACATGCCCGGCTGTCTCCTCAAGTTTCATTTTCCACTGCAGCGTTCCAGCTCTTACCTGAGCCGGCATCAATCTATTCAGGCAGAGAGGAGGAGAGCTGTGGGCGGCCCGGGCCGAGCCGAGCCGAGCCAGGCGTCAACGCAAAACTCCAGACAGCCTGAGAACAAACAGTTGGCTCATTGGGTTTCATCTCTTCCTCTGTCTGCTGACGCAGAGCTTTGAGCGCCAAGTCCAGCGTCCATATGGGCTCACAGCGTGAAGTACAGCCGGCATGAAGAGAACAACAACCAATAAACCAGAGCACGTTTTTCTCCCATCCAGGAATGCTGTGTGGACTAGCCAGACTTTCCTCTGCAGCTCTGTGGAGGAAAGGTCTGGCAGTGCAAGACTAGGCTGAAACTGACATTTGGAGTCGGTAATATTTGAGTTAGGTTGTTTCTAGCGGCAGCTTTGGCAGTAAGATGTAATGGCAGGCCCGTCTCTGGGCCCTTATCTCCCAAATATCTCTTTCAAAAACATTGGTAGGTTGCCAGCTCTCACCTGCACGATGCAGACTGATGCCTTCACACGCTCCAGTCCACACTGATAGCAGTTAAGTCTAAGATGAGCTAAGCGCTAATACATCCATGAAGATACGGGCCGTGTAGGGACATGATGTGCAGCCAGAGGGAGATGAAAGAGCCGGAGATGAAAGAGCCGGAGAGGCAGCGGCTAGCTAACGTTGCTAACCGGGCTAACACGGGCAACAGTGCTAACGCAGCTAATGGGATAACGCACTAAGGCTATCGGCGGAGGCGCGACGTTTTCCGCGGTGAAGTATGCAGAAAACATCGCGCCTCTGATTCCGATGACGAACCGGTACTTTTAAAACGTTTCCGATTCCTGAACTGAAAAATGAAATCAAAGAAAGGCTCTTTTATACTGTAGTGTGTCGCCGCATGTTTCAATAAATTCAACGTGCTTCCCTCTTTGCACGTAATCGTTTTGAAACATTTGTTGCATTTTGCAGCCATGCTTTCGACCGCTTGGCTTTAGGCATTTTAAACAAGGGGGTGAGGGTCTCCTCGCAACCCGAACCTCCTATGGCGCCATTTTGATGCTAATAAGCACTCACCTCCCGTTAGCATCCCATTGACTGCCATTCATTCTGACGTCACTTTGACAGAGAATAACTTTACATCTGAAGAGTTTAAAGACTCTATTTGTCCGTTGTTTATTTCTAAAGAAACACGACAATGTATAAAAGGCTCCATCACCTTGTAGCTCACGTTATGGCTCCGTAGCAGACGTTTTTATAAAAATAGGCTAACGATTGGGTCATAACCACGAGACTTACTGTCTCACAGTAGAGGAATTACCGTATAGTACAGGAGAAGCTCTCAGGCAGTTTGGACTTCCATTAGCTGTTTAAGTTTAATTACTAATGTTAACTATCATTTTAGTGATCAATAATTAGCCTGTGTCTATGTTATCTCCTTACATATACCTACGCTCTCCGTCTCTGCTAGATTGGGAATGATTGAGATTTCTCTTGGCACAGCTACCAGAAGACTTCCAACTTTCAGACAGGTTGCTCACGTCACATCTACGTCTTCAAGCTCAGTTGGAGGCTGCTCAGTAACGCTCAGCCATCACCGGGAAAGTTCTTCTAATATCCTTCACTGGTCTCCGTCCAGAGACACGGGATCTGTTGATCCATTATATATGCAGTCTATGATTTTAAATGCACTAAAAGCTAGCTAGCTAACGATAGACTAGCAGAGCAAGTGTAATATGTTTACTAGCGATCACGTGCAGTGAATGGTTATTATGCTTTTACGTCCGTTTTGGTGAGCCCAGAGGGAAAATATGGCATTATTAACATTTACGGTAGCTAGCTAACGGTAGACTACAGAGAAAGTTTTATTTTTTACGTCCGTTTTGGAGCGACAGAGGGAAAATATTTCAGTCGACACATTAAGTGGAACCGAAATGAGAATTTGCGTTCTAATCCGGTCTGATTCCTACCGGTTGAGTAGTAGTAGTAGTTTAGTAGTAGTAGTTTATTTTGAACATGTAAAAAAAAATATATATATAAAATAAATATAAAAATAAAGAAGTTCATAAACAAACTTTTCTAGTCCTACCCCCTTTCTCTATTTTTATCTTTTAGTTAAATACAAAACAATTCAACACAATTCTTCTTTACATACACGTACACCATATAACTACCTACCTACAGCTCACATATACCCATGCATACACAGACACAGAGGCATACATACAGTATCTCACAAAAGTGAGTACATCCCTCACATTTTAGTAAATATTTCATTATATCTTTTAATGGGACAACACTGAAGAAATTACACTTTGCTACAATGTGAAGTATGAAGTGTACAGCTTGTATAACAGAGTAAATGTGCTGTCACCTCAAAATAACTCAACACACAGCCATTAATGTCTAAACCGCTGGCAACAAAAGTGAATACACCCCTATGTTAAATTCCCATAGAGGCAGGCAGACTTTCTATCTTTTAACGCCAGTTATTTCATGGATCCAGGATACTATTCATCCTGATAAAGTTCCCTTGGCCCCCACATCATCACATACCCTTCACCATACCCCACATCATCACATACCCTTCACCATACCCCACATCATCACATACCCTTCACCATACCCCCACGTCATCACATACCCTTCACCATACCCCCACGTCATCACATACCCTTCACCATACCTAGAGATTGGCATGGGGTACTTTCCATAAACTCATACACTTAATACTTTACATTGTAGCAAAGTGTAATTTCTTCAGTGTTGTCCCATTAAAAGATATAAATATTTACTAAAATGTGAGGGGTGTACTCACTTTTGTGAGATACTGTACATGCATACACACACACACACACACACACACACACACACACACATTTAGACTTCTTTCTTTTCCATCTATCTTCTTCCTTTCCGTTTATCTATAGTAAATCAAATAACAACACATCCATACTAGACTTAGTATATAGGTCCAGGAACCATATAGTCAGTATGAACCGGTTCCATAGTGGAACCGGGTTTTGGTACCCAACCCTAGCCTTCGATGAGAAATCTGGACCAATCTCTGTAATAGTCCAAACGTAACGAGAGTTATCAAGTTCCCAGGGTTGGTTATGCCGTGACAAAACCAAGAAACTTCAATAATAAATAAATAAATAAATAAATGAAAGGACCCATATACTCTGTCAACCTCTGCTCAGAGTAGTGGAAGGAGCTGCTCCTCGTCTGGTGTCCTATTCCCTTCTTGTATCATATGTTATAAAATATTCACATCTTTCTGGAGTGTGCTGCCTCTACTGTACTTGTATTGTAGTCTGTAAGAGGAGAAGAGGCTACGGTATCAAAAGTTATATATGGTTGGCGAACATAGTGGAGCATTTAGCAGCTTCTGCCTACCGTTCCTGTTTTTTTCTGAGAAGACTAAAGAGTGACACCATCTCACATCTAAAGACAATCTGTTATAATGTCACTGAGTTTTAAGTCACAGACTAGAGGACTTTTCAAAGACTGGGGATCTTTCAGGGTCAAAATTTGCAAGACTACAACTAGGTTAGTATTGAAAAATGTAACCAAGCTAGCTAGCTACTGCTAGCGTTAGCTGGTAACAGCTGATTTTCTGTTCTGCCTTACATGCAGATGAATGGCAACAACAAAGGTCTGTGTTTATCCGCCGGTAAAACTCCTGTTGGATGAGTCGCTTCAGACGGGTTGAAAAGTAACTTTCAACCTAAACTATCTTTAACGGTTAGCTTAGCGTGGGGCTATTGCAACCATAAACAACACTGGCTCTAGCTGTTTCTGCTTCCTGTTTGGTGCTGAGAGGGAGAGCACCCATTGGTTGTTGACAGTGTTCATGTGATTTAACTTCACTACCAAGACTTAAAACTTAGAATAATATCAAGCACATTGGATTTTGCCTGAATGTCCAGACGGGAGAAAGACTGCCTGGGACTGAGTTTTATGACCTTACACCAAACGATGGAGACGACAGGAAACCCCCCCCGACTCTAGCAAGACTCTGAGGGCCCTATTTTAACGATCTAAGCGCACGGTGTGTAGCGCCTGCGCAGGTGCGTTTAGGGCATGTCCAAATCCACTTTTGCTAGTTTGACGGCGGAAAAAAGGGTCCGTGCGCATGGTTCTAAAGGGTTGTACTTAGTGTCTTCATTAATCAAAGGTGTGTTTTGGGCGTAACATGCAATCAACCAATCAGAGATCATCTCCCATTCCCTTTAAAAGCCAGGTGTGTTTGGACCTTGGAGCATTGCTGTTATGATGGAGGATGAATTTTTATTTGTAATCTTCTGCATGTGTGTGTGCTGCTGTGCGTCCCTGTGTGTGTAACAAGCATAGTGTGCGCGCTGTGCACGAGCCTAGGAGCATTTTACTAATGCGCTGCATTATTGACTTTAGACCAGGTTTTTGCTGGTCAATGGCGCGATCACTTTCCGTTGCCTCAAGATAGCAATACGCCCAGAATGCACCTGAACACACCTCCCTGTAAGACCAGCACGCCCATGGGCCACAGATGGGTGCAGGTACATTTAAACGACGCGGGCGCTGGACAGGAAACTGACAACTGCGTCGGTCTTAAACTAGCAAAGACACTTGCATCGGGCTTTGCGCTGCGCTGGGTGCAAGACAGCGCCCCAAGGGTTTCATTCAGATATTGGACGTTATTCTGAGACAGTGGAATCACTTGAAAAGTCTTGTGGCATAAAAATAGCCGCAAAACAACTACAAAAAGATACAAAAGACTACAAAATTAGCACATGGAGATGCAAAACGGCTAAAAATAGATGTTAAACTCCCCACAATGAAATGCTTAATGACATAAAAAGTACACAAAATGTACACAAACATACAACTACAAATAGACGGAAAAAAAACTGACTCAAAGAGACACACGATGACTAAATATAGAACATAGAAACAATCTCAGAGAAACAAAACTATCACTAAATGACCACCAGGAGCTGCTCAACGACAGACAAAAATGACTACATAGAGCTGAAGTTTGACCCGTTTTCAAAGTTTTTTATATCAGAAACATGGGTTTCTTTGAACCAAAATGCCCCAAATATAACATGGATGCATGGATGAATGCTGTATGGAACCCATACAATGTTCTTTGCTGGTAAAATTAATGATTACTTTCATTGAAGTTTGGGTATTTTAGTCATTATTCATGTTTAAACAGTTTTACAACAGTATCCTGACTAAAGTTTGACATAAACCAGTCTGTGATCCACTCAACATCCTTTTATCTTAACTATTAGTCAAAATAATTCATAATTTCTGTTACGATTCTGGGATTAAAGGACCCAAATGCAGGAAGAGGCAGGCAGGAGAAGGGTTGTTAGGTCTGATTTATTAGTCAAAACACAAAAATGAACAAAGGGAGTCCTGGGTGAAGAACCCAAGGGAGTCAAAAACCAGGGAAATACAGGAGGGGTAGAAACAGACCAGAACAGACACAGGGAAGCACACAAACTGTCGGCACAAGGACACAAAACAATCTGACAAGACACAACGGGAAACACAGGCTAAATAAATTAGGAGACGAGCAAACCAGGAACAGGTGAGACAACAGGTGAACCACATCAGGGCGGGGCAGGACAATCTGACAAGGCGGGAAAACACAAAGTAAAGCTGGACATGACAAGACAGAAAACAGACTATCAAAATAAAACAGGAAACAGAACTAACAGGGAAACGCACAACCGGGAGCAGAAAAATACACAACAAAATATATACAGACAACACTACACAACACAGGATACATTTACAACACAGGGAACAGAAACCTACAGAAAAAACAGGGAGATAACTAAACAGAAATATACACAACAGAAATATATATATACAAAAATCTACAAACAGGTAACAGAAATGTCCAAACCTTAACAATTTCTGCTTTTTTAACTCAAAAATTAGTTATGTCATTTAAAAATTATAGGTTTATTGACCATGAATTTAAAAGAAAATGTTGAAAAAAGTGACAAAAACGTTTTAAAAAGTGTCAAAAGCATTAAAAAAGGGCAAAAAAAATGCTGAAAAAAAGCACCAAAAATTCAATTTCACTTTTGACCTGGATGGACAACGATTTCACAGTCGAAGGGAAGACAACACAAGGGTTAAAGCCTGGTTCACACGGGATGATTTTAAAATTGTCGGCCGATTTTCCAATCCTGAGAGACTCCACACACGGCGATAAAAAATCACGGTCTAACAGTTTTGGTCGTACAGCGTGTGGTGCGCAGCACACGGCAAAATTAACACGTCACACACGAACCGATTTGACTCCCGAGCATTCCCAGGTCAGACGGGAAATCTCGCAAAATCCCTCGAGATCAAACGTGACTTCAGAGTCAACAATCATGGCGGACGAAGAGGATGCAGTGGCGATAGTTTGTAGTTTGTTTTTAACCGAAAAAAAAACGTTATCAAAAGAAAATGCGATGGTCAAAGAAGTGGAGACAACGCGAGCATGGACTATACTTGCTCTACTTATCTCCGACGTCCACCGGACTTTCTGCTGCGCCGTGCCGCCGGCTGTTTTGATGTTGTTTCCCGGTGCTTTCCTCGCCGCCTCGTCACCTCGCTTTCTGATTGGCTACACGCCACAGTCCACAGGCTGCATGCTCGTTTGTCCCCGGGGGACACCACACACGAGGAGGAATCGGGCCAAAACAATCCAACATGTTGGATATCCCCAATTTGAGATGGGAGCAGTCCCGACGTCCTTCCGAGCAGACGAGAGCAGTCTTAACACACCACACATGGCAGGAACATCTGATCAGATTATTTTACCATAATCGGAGCATCCTTAAGATTGTCGGAAGGGGGGAATCGGGGCTAAAATCGGCCTAATTATCCTGCCGTGTGAACCAGGCTTTAGTCGAAACACTTGAGCAGGTGTAATGAATTAGGGAGACGCTCAAAACAGAAGAGGTGCAATCAGCCAGTGAGTGAACACACCTGTGTGGGTTCATCAACTTCAATTATCTGTCAAACAACGCACCCATTTCTCAAACTAACTCGATGGAAAAGGTGATGGTCAAGATTCCTTTATTTTCCTTTTTATGCTTCACATAAAAAACCGAAATTGTGTTTCACACATCCACCAGCAGTCTTGTATAAAGTACTTTACAACCCTGTCCACCAGTCAGTAAATACATCTGTCCAAGACAGTTTGTGGGCAGCAGTTCATCAGCATGTGATCACTATAACTCACATGTCTCTGTAGGAACATACCCTGCTGACTTTTTCCATCCGCCTCTCTTTGTGCACCTGTCCATTGTCAGCCAAGTAGGAAGGACTCCTCCTCCTCCTCCTCCTCCTCGCTGTATTTTCTCGCTGATTTGTGTAGTAATTAGGGATGTCCCGATCAGGTTTTTTTGCCCTCGAGTCCGAGTCATTTGATTTTGAGTATCTACCGATACCGAGTCCCGATCCGATACTTCTATAATAATTCAACTTTATAATACCTCCAGACCGCAGACATACTCGCGCTTTCCGCTTCAAGCTGCTTCCGTGTTCTACTTTGCCGACATTTAACCAATAGCGTCTCTGCAACAAAGTGATGTCATGCCGCACGCGTTGCTGTTTCTGTGTGGAGTCAAAAGGGTCTAACTCTGGGCCACTGGATAACTATAGATGTGTTAAAAAATAATGAGAATATATATACATATATATCCCAGTCCTGATCGGGAGGTAACGTCCGATTCCGATCGAGTCGGAAACCACGTGATCGGATCTGGACATCCCTAGTAGTAATGTTGTGCTTTAAAGTGCATCATTCATATATGTTTTTCTTTAGAGCAGCAGGACCAGGGCCTGAAATTAACACCCGACCACCTGCCAAATGCGGGTGAATTTTGCAATTGGCGGGTAACACTGTCAATCTACCTGCCACATTGCAACACAGTCTCACGGCAGTTTGTGTAAATGTCACGTTATTTTCTCGGGGAAAGGATGCCGGGAGACGGCTGGGAGACAGCCGAAAATGACGCTCCATAAGCTGGGAGGCGGCCGCGAGGTGGCCCGCTGGGGACGCGCCACAATAACGGGATGGCGGAGGTTGAGTTTAGGAGAAACCCGACGGGGAAAGGGCGCCTTACACGCCCGCGGGGGACGCGCCACAATAACACACGGGACAAAACGCCACGCAATCCCCGGGAAACAAAGCGCCACACGCGGGACGCGATCCCTACTCGCCCGGGTGAAAGTCCTGTATTGTTTGACCCATCCACCCCCCCGACCAACATCCCTACGCGGATTTTCGGCTTTTCATACTACTACTACCTACCATTTTCATGCTGTGGCCACAAAATATGCTTCCCATTGAAATACATTACTTCACATGTTTGTGCTGGCCACCACGTAAAAAATGAGAAAAACGTATCAATAGATTTAAATAACGTGACATTTACGCAAACTGCCGTGAGACCGGACTGCACATTGGCACGTAGCCAATGAGAATTAAGTGATTTAGACGCGCAACTATCTGCTAAGCAGGGTACGCAGTTGCTTACTCACTGTGGCAGGTGGATTTTTTAATCCACTTGCCACAGTGGCTGGTGGTCAAAAAAGTTAACTTCAGGCCCTGAGCAGGACTGAAGGTAAACGCAGAGTACGTTTACATGCACACTAATATTCCAACCAGTCCTCCAAACAATAAGATATCGGTCATTTGTTCCCCTCTATTACGACCCACAGGAGCGTTTTGTAAATTTGCGCCACTAGCAGTGGCAGAAAATACATCCTCGTATCTAAACCAGATAACGGATGTTGAGGATTTTAACCACTTCCATCTAAAAAGAAGCAGAAACTATCTGATGTTTTTATATTTTAACCCTTGTGTTGTCTTCCACGTTGACCATGCAACTTTTTGTTTTTCTGGGTCAAAATGTAAAAACAATTCCAATGTTTTGGTCATCTTTTCCCGACATTTTTGTCACTTTTACCGAAGTTTTTGTCACATTTTTTGAAATTTTCACTTCTTCTGGCGTTTTTGAAGATTTTCACGACATTTGTCACTTTTTTCCAAGTTTTTTATCACTTTCTTCTGAGTTTTTTGTCACTTTTTCCTGTTTTTTTTTTTGTTTTTTTCCTACGTTTTTCAACGTTCTATTATCAATTTTTCTTTACATGCTATAAAATTGAATAAAACACCCAAATTCAATGAAAGTAGTGAACTGATAATTTATTTTACTTGTAAAGAGCGTTGTATGGAACCATCCAGGTTATTTTTTTTTGTATTTGATTGAAAGAAACCCACATTTCTGATATAGAAACTTTTTGAAAATGGGTCAAATTTGACCCGAGGACGACAGGAGGGTTTAGTTACATAACTAAGGTATAGGGTTGGGATTTGGCGTAAACAGCATTCCTGATCTTGAAACTTCACAAAAGTTCACAAAATGAATTAGGATATTTCCCCCAAACTTTAGCTGCATTGATTTGCCGGTCCAGTCAGAGAGACTGATGGGAAATGACACAAAGTGGAAGTTATTTTGAAACCCTAAAAGATTCAGGGCTTTTGAGAGAACATTTGGGGCTGGAGCCGCTGAACCCCCCCTCTCTTTGCCCCTGGAGCACTGCTTTGTTTCATGCTGTGCACTTATGTTCCTCCTGGATACATATTTGCCTGGTGTTGGGAATTTGTCCGAAAGACAGGCCCGAAATAAGGCTCTAAGGTCAAAGAAATCGGACTCCAATTACCTAATTCCTACGCCTTCTGTAATCGGACTTAAGTTTACCAGAACACAAGGATCAATCTGAGACAAAGAGTTCAGTTAAGCAAAGTTTACTGAGTCCAGCATGAACGTTACAACACAATTGTGGGTTCACAAACAGAGTCTAAAGGTAGTTACACACCAACCAGATGGCCGACCGTCGACAGAAAAGGCAGTTGGACTGATCAGTCTCCCCGAGGTCCAAAAAGTGCCTCAGAACACACTGAGGGGACGCCGACTTGACCATACGCTCTGCACGTGCGCAAAACGTAATACGTCTCCATAGCAGCAGGCGGCGCTGCTCTGTATTGTTTCCCAGAAAATGAAAACCGGCAGCTGATTGGACGAACGTGTCACGTGGTTCTTTTCTTTTTTTCTCCGGAAATTCACAGCCAGACTGTCATGGCAGCTTGTTCAGAATACGACCTCATATTGTACTAAAATAGTTCACCGAAACGTGTTTCTGAAAACATTTTAAACGAGAAATAGGCCGTGCAGTTGCTGAATCTGTTCATATCGACAAAGGTTAGTTTAAAAGATTTTCGTCAGATTTTGAGAGGCTCATCCGCTCGCGACGTCCCGACTGCCCTGTCTCCAACTGAGCATGTCAGGTCGGCCAAAATGAAGGCCGACGGCTCCTCCGACGGACGACAGCACGGAACACACCAAACAGACTCGAGTCACCGACCTCGCCAGACGGTCCGACGGCCGATAATCGGCTCTGTGTGTCACCACCTTAACTTTCTCTAGCGACAGACATAAAGTCGAGGCTTGGTCCACCAAGATCTCCTGCGAAGTGAGCCTTGATCTAAGCTTTCCCTGTGTCTTTATTCTCTCCTCACAGGGGGACATCTTCACAAACACACACACCAAGGTCGGGGCCTCTGTGTGGTGCAACTTCCTTAACTTGAACTGTCTTTCCTGTTCTTCTGCTTATCTGTCTGGTACACAATGCACTAATAATAAAAGGCTTAAACTATAGTTAAAGGCTTAAGCTTAACCTTCTATGTGTCAGAGACATTTCCTTGAACCAGTTCCTCAATGTCTGCACACAGCTCTTTCATGAGCACAAATTAAACTTTAACTGCTAATATTCTACACACTGGTGTGGCCTTAAAATAGCGACGCATATGACACATTTGTCATTTACATTGCGGCTGGTGATAACCACGATGGGCTGTCAATGGGTCGCCTTAACGAAATGTAGCATCTAACATCCGCTCTCAGCTGCACTAATCTGATGTGAGGAGAGGGAGGAGGGCCGTTAACCTTTAGATGAACCGCAAAGAAGAAACTGGGTTCACACAAACTACGAACATGGATGGATGGATCCTGAGGGAGCTGTCATGGTCTGACAACGCCAGCTGGGATATGTAGTCAACAGATATTTATTTATATGCATGACTACATAAGCATACCACACACACACGCACACATACACACACACACTCAGGGTCTTTGATTTATAGTTAGCCTAAGGTATTAACCAATTTAAATTGGGCTACATGTGTCAAATTAGTATTTTTTATGTTAAATATTTGGCAAAGGTTACTTTATATGTCTCCATAAGAAGATCTGTGGGTCATGAACAGGGTTCAAAATTAACTTTTTCATCCACCAGCCAAATGGCTAGTGAATGTTCAAATTTTACCAGCCACTCAAAAGATTACCATTGTTTTTTGGCTGGTGATTGAAGCAAATCTACCAGCCAATTGCATATTTTACCAGCATTTGGCTGGTAAATGGTGCTAATTTTGAACCCTGGTCATGAAGAGTGCAGGCAACAGGAACTAGAAGAAATAACTCTTTATTCAAGAAACATGCAGACATGGCACAACTGATTATAACAGAACAAAAATAGGAGCCAACACAGACTGAAACACAAACTAATGTGACGAGGAGATGACGTGCAGGTGGAGAGACGGACGGAGAAGTTCAGCTGAGAGGAATGAGCTCGTTAGAGAGAAACTCAGGGAGCAGGAAGGACTAACGAGGCTGATTGAGAGCAGGTTTTGATAGGATATATCTAATCTTTATGGTCTAATCTCTTTATATATATATATATATATATATATATATATATCCCTTGTGTTGTCTTCCCCGTCGACCTGCAACTTTTTGTTTTTCTGGGTCAAAATGTAAAAAAAAATCCAACGTTTTGGTCATCTTTTTCACTTTTTTGTCAAGTTTCTGTCAATATTTTTCAGCACTTTTTTGACCTTTTTTTTTTAAGCTTTTCCCATGTTTTTGTCAATTTCTCTGACGTTTTTGAAGATTATCCTGACTTTTTTTGTCACTTTTTCCTTTGTTTTTGTCATTTTGTTCAGTACTTTTTTGAAAACATTTTCCTACATTTTTCAACGTTCTATTATCAATTTTTCTTTACATGCTATAAAATTGAATTAAAAAACCCAAATTCAATGAAAGTAGTGAACTGATCATTTATTTAGCTTGTGCAGAGCGTTGTAGGGAAACATCCACATTATTTTGTTTTAAAATTTGGTTGAAAGAAACCCACATTTCTGATATAGAAACTGTTTGGAAAATGGGTTAAATTTTCCGGCGCTTTTGTTGTTTTTGTCGCCGTTTTTGTTTATCCCTTTTTCATCGCTTTTTTTTAGCTTTTGTCGATGTTTGTCACTTTATCTGACGGTTTTTGGCAGCACTGTGGAGGAAGGTCTGACTAGTCCACACAGTATTCCTGGATAGGAGAAAAATGTGCTCTGGTTTATTGGCATTTCTTTAAACCAATCACAATCGGACGATTGTGATTTTGCCCCGGTGCCTCTGCAAAATATGCTGCGTTCCAGGCAATCCGTAACTCGTATTTTCACAACCTTCTACCAGTGAAAGCGCCCTGGAACGGCAGTCAAACCCGTAACTTACTACTCGTGAACTCGTACCAGATCGTTGTACTCCCAGTTACAGTTTTTGACGTCTGTTAAAATAAGTAACTTTTACTCTGAGTAGATTTTACTTGGATCTTATTATATATGTAACATACCTGCCAACACATCTCACATTGTTCGCCTTCTTCTAAAATATTACAAACACTAAAGCAGAACCAGGAAACCCAAGACAACATTTGGTGTTGCTCCATTATTTCTGAGACCAGAAGTGTCAGCAAGTTTCAGATATTCTGTGCAATAAACAAGCGAGCGTCTCGATCGCGTGACGTGTGTTGACAGTGTTTGGTGCGTTTTTAACAAAGTGCCGTGTGAAAGCGAACCGAAACCAAACGAAAAATGCAACAATGCTGCAACTTCACCCCCGAATGGCAGAGTCCACTGAACTACAGGTGTGAAACAGCCCTTACCCACTCTCAAATATATAAATACGAAATGTGTAATTTGTGCAATATGTATATGTGTATATGTTAATTGTGCAATACATAGGCTATTGGGGTTGTGCAATATGTCAGTTGTGCAATACGTAGGCTATTTGGGTTGTGCAATATGTCAGTTGTGCAGTACGTAGGCTATTTGGGTTGTGCATTATGTCAGTGCGTTGTCATTTGTCCAATACGAAGGCTATTTGGGTTGTGCAATATGTTAGTTGTGCAATATCTCATTGTGCAAGGGCTGTGCTACTTATTGCGGAGAATGCAGCCAACAGGGTTGTTCAATTAAAAACTGCCACTGAAAGGAGGAGTTAATGTGCTTACTATATAGGTACCTGTCTAATGTTGTGCGAAATCTGGTCAATCTAGTCATTTTTGACAAATCTATGCGTTTTAACGTCGTGAAATCTGTGTTTCGTTCCTGTTTTTTCCATCTCAGGAACATTGCTAAGATTAGATCTGTGGTTTCTAAAAAAGAGATGGAGATGCTTGTTCATGCTTTTATTACTTCACGTTTGGATTATTGCAATCAGAATCAGAATCAGAATCAGAAAGGGTTTTATTGCCAAGTACGTTTTTTAACACATACAAGGAATTTGTTTTGGTGTTGTTGGTGCACGTCACACATTCTCTAGATGGAATATTAAACAATATAAGTATACGTATAAACAAGTATAAGTATATGTACACAGTATGTATTAAATTAAAAATAAAGAATAAATAAAGATATAAATAAAAAATAAAGAGCAAAGAGCATTACAGCAGAGAGAATGTAATGTACACTTGTTTAAACAAATCACCCATGGACAAATTGCAAGTTGTACAGAATGCAGCAGCAAGACCAGCAGGAGATCGCACATTACTGCTGTGCTTAAGGCTGTTCATTGGCTACTAATTGGTTTTAGAGTGCATTTTAAAATTTTAATCATTACTTATAGAGCCTTGCATGGCCAAGCTCCCTCTTACATCCAGGATCTATTGCACGCACACACTTCTGGTCGCTCTCTGAGGTCTTCAAGTCAAGACCTTTTAACTGTTCCCAGAACTCGTTGTAAAACAAGAGGTGATCGTGCCTTTTCTGTGGTGGCTCCAATGCTCTGGAACTCTCTCCCTTGGATTCTGGAAACTTTTATAAAACACCTAAAGACACATCCTTTAAGACAAGCATTTAATTAGCCATATGGTTTTGTATTTTATGTGTTGTTTTTATTTGTTTTACTGTAAAGCACTTTGTGACCCCTCTTGTCTGTGAAAGGTGCTATATAAATAAAGTTTACCTATTTACTTACCTGTCTAATGTATGAAAGCATTACTATATAGGGACCTGTCTAATGTATATGAGAGTATATGAGGAAAATAAGTATTTGAACACCCTGCTATTTTGCAAGTTCTCCCACTTAGAAATCATGGAGGGTCTGAAATTGTCATCGTAGGTGCATGTCCACTGTGAGAGACATAATCTAAAAAAAAAATTCCAGAAATCACAATGTATGATTTTTTAACTATTTATTTGTATGATACAGCTGCAAATAAGTATTTGAACACCTGAGAAAATCAATGTTAATATTTGGTACAGTAGCCTTTGTTCGCAATTACAGAGGTCAAACGTTTCCTGTAGTTTTTCACCAGGTTAACACACTGCAGGAGGGATTTTGGCCCACTCCTCCACACAGATCTTCTCTAGATCAGTCAGGTTTCTGGGCTGTCGCTGAGAAACACGGAGTTTGAGCTCCCTCCAAAGATTCTCTATTGGGTTAGGTCTGGAGACTGGCTAGGCCACGCCAGAATCTTGATATGTTTCTTACAGAGCCACTCCTTGGTTATCCTGGCTGTGTGCTTCGGGTCATTGTCATGTTGGAAGACCCAGCCTCGACCCATCTTCAATGCTCTAACTGAGGGAAGGAGGTTGTTCCCCAAAATCTCGCAATACATGGCCCCGGTCATCCTCTCCTTAATACAGTGCAGTCGCCCTGTCCCATGTGCAGAAAAACACCCCCAAAGCATGATGCTACCACCCCCATGCTTCACAGTAGGGATGGTGTTCTTGGGATGGTACTCATCATTCTTCTTCCTCCAAACACGGTTAGTGGAATTATGACCAAGAAGTTCTATTTTGGTCTCATCTGACCACATGACTTTCTCCCATGACTCCTCTGGATCATCCAAATGGTCATTGGTGAACTTAAGACGGGCCTTGACATGTGCTGGTTTAAGCAGGGGAACCTTCCGTGCCATGCATGATTTCAAACCATGACGTCTTAGTGTATTACCAACAGTAACCTTGGAAACGGTGGTCCCAGCTCTTTTCAGGTCATTGACCAGCTCCTCCCGTGTAGTTCTGGGCTGATTTCTCACCTTTCTTAGGATCATTGAGACCCCACGAGGTGAGATCTTGCATGGAGCCCCAGTCCGAGGGAGATTGACAGTCATGTTTAGCTTCTTCCATTTTCTAATGATTGCTCCAACAGTGGACCTTTTTTCACATAGTTAAAAAATCATACATTGTGATTTCTGGATTATTTTTTTTTTTTAGATTATGTCTCTCACAGTGGACATGCACCTACGATGACAATTTCAGACCCCTCCATGATTTCTAAGTGGGAGAACTTGCAAAATAGCAGGGTGTTCAAATACTTATTTTCCTCACTGTAGGTACCTGTCTAATGTATATGAGAGTATTACTATATAGGTACCTGTCTAATGTATATGAGAGCAGTACTATATAGGTACCTGTCTAATGTATATGAGAGCAGTACTATATAGGTACCTGTCTAATGTATATGAGAGTATTACTATATAGGTACCTGTCTAATGTATATGAGAGTATTACTATATAGGTACCTGTCTAATGTATATGAGAGCAGTACTATATAGGTACCTGTCTAATGTATATGAGAGCATGTTTGTGCTGCATGAGAGTGTTGAGAGATGCTTATTTTCTGTATTTTGTGTTGTCTTTGTAAAGCTGCAGAGCAGACAGAGTCCAAAACTAATTTCACTTCGGGGACAATAAAGTATATATTATCTTATGATTTACCCCCCGACAGAGTCAGAGGTCGTCTCACCTGGGAGTGTTGGCCTGGTTTCACGTCTGTGTCGGCCGCCCGCTGGCTGCTGGCACGAGGACAACCAGACTGAATGATTGATACCAAACAAAGCTCTCTAAAGCAGGCCTGTAAATGATGGATTAAACAGAGCTGCAGTCAACACACACGCTCAAACTCTTGAGTTACAAGGTGCAAAGTACAAAACCCGACAGCTGATTTTGTCACCTGAGACTGTGTGTGTGTGTGTGTGTGTGTGTGTGTGTGTGTGTGTGTGTGTGTGTGTTAAAGCAAGCAGGAAATCAAACCTAAGAGCCACTTACTGGGCCGGGCACAAATCCACACAGAGTTCAGACGGACACTGCTCTGCTGTCAACGTAACGTCAAAACTAAAACGATTATTTGTCCCTCAAGGAAATCTGAAATCTTCCCTCTAGAGATGGACAACATTATGGAAAGGATCCCTACAGGGATAGAGCTTTTTGTTAAAGAGTAAGATCCTTTTAGTTTAACATGAAACAGCCCCAAAATCACCATCACCAAACTACACCAGACTCCATGTAAATAATCAGGACTTTTAGCGTGTATAGAGCCAGCATATCTCCACCAGACTCCATGTAAATAATCAGGACTTTTAGCGTGTATAGAGCCAGCATATCTCCACATGAAATGGGTGAATTAAGGGTTTATTTCAACCAAACCAGAGTGGTGATTGTTGGAACAGTGGAAAGATGAACCAAGACGGCTTTTGGTATTTTTATTTTGTTTCTGTCGACTTTGAATGAAGTGTGTTTTACCATGATAAAAGTAGTGATTATTTACATGGAGTCTGGTGTAGTTTGGTGATGGTGAATTGACAGACTCAGATTATTATTCTAAGTGTCTGACAACAATATGGAAAGGATTCTTACAGAGATAGACCTTTTTGTTAAAGAGTACTTTTAGCATGTATAGAGCCAGCATACGTTGCATAACATAGGTAGGGTTGCTGCATTGATTTGCCACTCCAATCAGAGAGACTGATGGGAAATTACACAAAGTTGAAGTTATTTTACAAACCCTAAACCAAATCTTAATGTGTAAAGTAACTAAAGCTGTAACAGATGAATGTAGTAGAGTAAAAAGTCCAATATTTCTCTCTGAAATGTAGCATTTGTAGTATAAGTAGAAAGTGGCATGAAAAGAAAGACTCAAGTAAAGTACAAGTACCTCAACATTTGGACTTAAGTACAGTGCTGGAGTAAATGTACTTATAGTTACATTCCAGCGCTGCAGCATTGGCATCATTTACATAA
>NC_050192.1:22582125-22594625 GCF_008315115.2 Sander lucioperca | reverse complement strand
ACGCCCTACTTTCTCCTTGCAGGTGTTGCATATTGCAAACTTGTTATCTTCTGCACACACGCTGAAGAATTCCCAAACATGTGGAGAATAGCGCCGACACACGGCGGAGAAGTTGAGAGAAAGGAAAAAAAACGCTGTGGCGTCCGTGTGTGCGTGCGTCCTTGAGAACTGTAACTGGTATAACTTATGTTGTCAGTTAATTGTAGCGTTGACCGGCATGAAATCACCATATGTCAGACTGACCTGCCGGTCGCCGGTCATGGCCGAGCACGTGAAAACCGGCCAATTCTGGTCACTGACCGGTCTATCGGTGCATCTCTAGTTATTTTATGTTGTTTATGTCTTTGTGATGTTATCCGTAGAAAGTGCTTCATAAATACATTTTAATTACTTACTTAATTACTAAAACATACTAATTTATTCATTTATTTAACATTTATTTTACAGACGAGTGCTGCTCCCTCTGAGTCGATTAGTTGACTAAACTTCTCACATCTCTGGTAAACACATGATTCAGATCTGTCCATTAAGTCAAATTAATTTAGCATGTTAGCATATGATAGCATGTGTTAGCAGATGTTAGCATATTGGCATATGTTTGCATGTTAGCGTGTGTTAGCATTTTAGCATATGTTAACAGATGTAAGCATATCTTAGCATATTGGCATATGTCAGCATGTTAGCGTGTGTTAGCATTTTAGCATATGTTAGCAGATGTGAGCATATGTTAGCATATTGGCATATGTCAGCATGTTAGCGTGTGTTAGCATTTTAGCATATGTTAGCAGATGTGAGCATATGTTAGCATATTGGCATATGTCAGCATGTTAGCGTGTGTACACATACACATACACACTCACACAGAGACAAACACAGACACACACACACATATGTTTGCATGTTAGCGTGTGTTAGCATTTTAGCATATGTTAGCAGATGTGAGCATATGTTAGCATATTGGCATGTGTAAGCATGTTAGCGTGTGTTAGCATTTTAGCATATGTTAGCAGATGTTAGAACCCCCTCCATCCACCACATCACTCCTGTCCTCCAACAGCTCCACTGGCTCCCGGTCCAGTTCCGTATCCAATTCAAAGTCCAAGTTTACATTCAAGACCATCCACGACCTCGCCCCCCCCCCCATATTTGTGTGATCTCCTCCCGCGTCCCACTACCTCCCGCTCCCTCAGATCCTCTTCCTGCATACACCTGTCTGTCTCCTCCGCCCGTCTCACCACCACCCGTCTCTAAATTCATTACCACACCCCAACTCAGAAATATTGATTCATTCCCCCATGTCAAATTGCAACTCAAAACACATCTGTTTAAAACTGCCTATTCCACTTGATGTCAATTGCTTTGCCTCTTTCTGTTGTTTCTATTGTTGTTTTATTTTTTATTCTTAAAATTAAAAAATTTAAAAATTTGTAAATTTGTAAATTTGTACATTTGTACATTTAAAAATTTAAATTACAATTTTTAAATTTTTAAATTTTAAATTTTAAATTTTAAATTTTAAATTTTAAATTTTAAATTTATTTTTTATTTTTTATTTTTTATTTTTTATTTTTTATTTTTTATTTTTAGTTTTTAGTTTTGTATTTTGTATTTTTTATTTATTTTTTGCTGCTTTTAAATGTCTTATGTATCCCTGTACGGTGTCCTTGAGTGCAGAGAAAGGCTCCTTTAAATAAAATATATTATTATTATTATTATTATTATTATTATTATTATTAGATGTTAGCAGATGTTAGCTTTTTAGCATATGTTAGCATATATATCAGCATATTGGCATATCAGAATCAGAATCAGAGTCAGCTTTATTTGCCAGTATGAGGACACATACGAGGAATTTTGCTTTGGAGTATACATTGCTCACAGTGTGAGCCAGACAAAGTGTCAGACATGTTTCCTGACTCTGCAATTGATCACAAATACGCATCAGAGTGAAGCAAAACTACACAAGTACGTTTTACTTTTTTTTCTTTTTTACATTTTGGATTGCTATAGATTTAAGGCTCATTAAAGGTAATTTAGTTTACATTGTTTTATTATTATATTCATTTGGGGTGTAGCGTTTTTTCACAGCCCAGTGTTGGCAGGTATGGTATTTATTTATTTATTTATTCATTCAATATGGAATAAAATGTCATCCCAGCATCTGTAGCATCATAAAGAAGTGTTGAGAAGTGACCATGTAAAGAACAGGAGATGGAACTAAAATATTCTTAAACGGGTGTGTGACGGGCAGCGAGTTTGGCGGTTTTTGAAGTAAAGCGATGGTCAAAGTCCCCCGAGGTTTCACAGATGCTGTGTGATGTGAAAAAGGGCTCCGAAATTTTATAATGACCTCTGAATGCAGACTGAAGGCTGCCGGCACAGTAAGAAGCATAGTAGGGCAAACCTGTCTGTGTGTGTGTGTGTGTGTGTGTGTGTGTGTGTGTGTGTGTGTGTGTGTGTGTGTGTGTGTGTGTGTGTGTGTCTTTGTTCTGGTTGGGAATTCAATGTGCAGGACGATGTTCCCTCATGCTGAAAAAATCTGTCCTTCCTTTTTTCGTTTCTCTCCTGGGGTGTGCTTACATTATCTGTGTGTGTGTGTGTCTGTGGCTGCGTGTGTGTGTGTGTGTGTGTGTCTGTGTGTGTGTGTGTGTGTGTGTGTGTGTGTGTGTGTGTGTGTGTGTCTGTGTGTGTGTGTCTGTGTGTGTGTGTGTGTCTGTGTGTGTGTGTGTGTGTGTGTGTGTGTGTGTGTGTGTCTGTGTGTGTGTGTGTGTGTGTGTGTGTGTCTGTGTGTGTGTGTGTGTGTGTGTGTGTGTGTGTGTGTGTGTGTGTGTGTCAGTGTGTGTTGGTGCTCTCTGTGGGCTCTGAAATCATCTGCTTCAGTCTAAACAGACGCTGCCGAGTCATGTTCTTCAAATCTTTTATATATTTTTGTAGTGACAGATATTTATATGTTAAAATGTTCATGAAAAACAAAAAAAGTTTCTTCCACACGACCCACAGGAACGTTTCGTAAATTAGCGTAACGGTTGTGGTTTTAAACATGTCATTAATGTTGTGAAAACAGTTGCAGTTTGATTATGTTTAGGAACAAACGCTATTTAGTTAAGTTCAGAAAAGATCAGGATTTGGGTTAAAATCAGACGACAATGGGTACGCACGTGACGGTGAACGTGACGTTAGTTAAAGGAACACGCCGACTTATTGGGTACTTGTAACCTGTAATCGCCAGAGTTAGATAAGTCCATACATACCCTTCTCATCTCCGTGCGTGTCGTAACTCTGTCTGACGCACCCACCGCTAACCTAGCTTAGCACAGATCCTGGAGGTAACCGGCTCCATCTAGCCTAGCTTAGCACAGATCCTGGAGGTAACCGGCTCCATAGCCTACTGCTCCCAATAAGTGACAAAATAACGCCAACATTTTCCTATTTACATGTTGTGATTTTCACAGCGTGTACAAATAACAAGGTCACATGACACACAGCCATCTTCTAACCGTATATGAACTGGGAACTATATTCTCAGAAGTCGAAGCACTGCTACTTCTGCTACTTGGGCGGAGTGATTTGCTCGCAGCACCTGAGAAGCCCCGTGGAGCTGTTGCGCTAATCACTCCGCCCAAGTAGCAGTACTTCGCCTTCTGAGAATATAGGCTGTGTCTCAAACCTCTTACTGGCACACTTCAAACACTTAGTTTGAAGTATATCGTGTAACGCAAAAAGTCAGAGCACTGAAAGTACCCGGATGACCCGCTAATAACGGTCAAAAAGTTCAGTGTGGAACGACTGATCCTACTCGCACTAAACGGGCGCCGTCTGGACTACAAAGCGGAAAGGGGAGGGACCAGGGACGTTGACCGGCAGCTGATTGGACGAACGCGTCACGTGGCTCTGGCTTCTCCCGGATTTCACAACCGAGCATAATGGCGGCTCGTTCAGAATACGATCTCGTATTTTATGAAAATAGTTCAGCGAAACGTGTTTCTGAAAACATGTTAAGAGAGAAATAGGCCGTGCTGTTGCTGAATCTGTCTTCATTTCAGATCGACAAAGGTCAGTTTAAAAGATTTTCGTCAGATTTTGAGAGGCGGCGAAACGAGCCGACCGCTCCTCATTTCCGGTAAGTGTTTTAACGTAAGTGTTCCTTTTGGGACGATACTAACCATCCAAAGTGGGCACTACAGCAGGAAGTGGTCAGTGCACGTTAGCAGTGTACTGACAGAAGTAGGCGGTTTGAGACACAGCCATAGTTTATATACGGTTAGAAGATGGCTGTGTCTCATGTGACCTTGTTATTTGTTCCCACTGTGACTCTACAAATCACACAACACGGTCTCACGGCAGTACGTGTAATTGTCACGTTATTTTTAATCTATTGATACGTGTACAACAACACGTTTATCTTGTTTTTTTAGTGGTGGCCAGCACGAAATGGGAACCATCTATTCAGAGGTTGGGTTTAGGGAAAGGACGCCTCACACGCCGGGAGATGGCCGCGGGAGACGCACGACAATAACGGGACGGTTGTGATTAGGAACACAACGGGGAAACTAAACGCCACACACGGGACGCGATCCCCGCTCTCCTGGGAGAAAGTCCTGTATTCTTTGACCCATCCACCACCCTCGACCAACCTCGCTACGCGGATTTCCGGCTTTTCATACCACTCCCTACCGTTTTTGTGCTGTGGCCACGAAATATGTTTCCCATTGAAATACATTACTTTACATTTTCGTGCTGGCCACCACGTAAAAAACGAGGAAAAACGTCCCCGTGAACACGAATCAATAGATTAAAATAACGTGACCATTTCACAAACTGCCGTGAGACTGGGTTGAATCACAACACGTAAATAGGAACATGTTGGCGTTATTTTGTCACTTATTGGGAGCAGTAGGCTAGATGGAACCAGTTACCTCCAGGATCTGTGCTAAGCTAGGCTAACGGTGGGTGCGTCAGTCAGAGTTACAACACGCACGGAGATGAGAAAGGTATGTATGGACTTATCTAACTCTGGGGGATACGGGGAATAAGACAAAGTCCCAATAAGTCGGCGTGTTCCTTTAAGTTAAAGAAAATTGCAGTTTACTTTTATTTTTAAACGGGACTCAAACCCATTTTTCCTGGTTGAAAGTCCTGTGTTTGGGATAGTGTGATTCTTTCCTGTCCCCCAGGGGATAAATAAAGCTAATTGAATTTAATATAATTGCTTCCGTCATAACTACTACAGCCACTAGAGGGCGCCACCACTATAAATGTAAATATAGGTCGTAATTGCTGCTTGAACAAACAGCTTATGTGGCCGTTTTTCGTGGAAGGACAGCCTGTAAAAGTTTGTTTTAAAATAGTTTTAGCACCGGTATCGGAAAAAAACCCAAACCTATACCCAACTTGTATATCTACTGTTACTGAAGTAATAGAACTGACCACTCCTACCACTGCAGACTGAATATGGTCGTGCATATATACCTATGTACGATATGTGTATTGACACACATATCAACCTAGTGTGAGAGTAAGGGTAATACCTTGCTTCTCCTAATGCCTTTCACTATTTAATACCCTCGTCTGAGAGAGAGAGAGAGAGAGAGAGAGAGAGAGAGAGAGAGAGAGAGAGAGGGAGAGAGAGGGAGGGAGAGAGAGGGAGAGAGCGAGAGAGAGAGAGAGGGAGAGAGAGGGAGAGAGAGGATCTGTCTGGGGATTTGGACAGCTGTCAATTAAAATCCCTTGACACAATCCACCGACATCCCTCTGCTCAACGGCACACTGCCTGTGTCCCCCTTTTTACCTCACCCTTCCTGCCTCACCCTCCTCCCTTCTGCGTCTGGTAATGCATGCGTGTTTGTATAGATTATATATATATATATATATATGCGTGTTGAGTGCAGAGCCGAGGCTGTTATTATTTCTCTGAGGCTGTTAATCCCCTCTCTTCCCCCCTACAGTCTCTGCTGAGTTATTGTAGCTTTGGCTGTGTGTGTGTGTGTGTGTGTGTGTTTGTCAGCGCATGTGCATGACCGTGTGTGTGTGTGTGTGTGTGTGTGTGTGTGTGTGTGTGCATGCGTGCGTTGTTAATATCCTCTGTAGGCTGCTGTGAACAAGCAGAGATTTTCTTTTTGTATCTGGTGATCTGGCTTCCTGAGGGCTTTTGAACACACACACACACACACACACACACACACACACACTTGAACACACACAAAGGCCTGGATAGGACTTCCCCTCCTCCATCTTACCCACCTCGGTGTGTGTGTGTGTGTGTGCGTGTGTGTTGGGGGATGCACATTAAAGCTGGAGGTGTGATTCGTGACCAGTGGAGGCCGATGATTGGCCCACTGTTCCTCCAGTCGCAGTTATTTTCCAGTTCAGCGCTTATTGAGCACACACACACACACACACACACACACACACACACGCATGTACTTCTATATTTGTGAGGACTCATTGGCATTAATACGTTCCCTTGTCTCTTACCCGAAACCTGAATCTTAAACCTTCATGGTTTATATCCATGCACATCCTTTAGTTTAACCTCACTTTGAAGCATGTATAAGTAGCTTATAAACCCTCAATAAAAATGTTTATAATGCACTGTCATAGTATGTGAAGTGTCACCATTTCATTCTTCCAGGTTTTGAGATATGTATGGATTATGCTGTGTAACAGGGACGATCCATGTTACTGTTCATTCTTTAAATGTTGTACTTTTCACTTCCATGTGTGAAAACTTGAGACCCGTTCCCCCAAAATGTGCAAGATGCTATGTCCACAGCGCTGTGGAGTAAGGTCTGGCTATACCACAGATATACCTTCAGGCTAGCTGTTTCCCTCTGTTTCCAGTCTTTATGCTAAGCTAAGCTAACCGGCTGCAGCTTGATATGCATCGCACAGACATGCAAAAGGTATCCGTCAAAAGCTGTGTTTTGGAAACCGTTCTCTCGTTCACTCGCTCACTATTCCCTACATCGTGTTTATTAAATAGTGAACTATATGGGAACGACCAAACGAAATTTCAGACTCAAAACACAGTTGCATCAGTAGATGCGTCGGTTATTTGTGTGATGGAAGCGGGCGTGCCCAGCATCATGTAAACAATCGGAAACAAACATGATTCTAATTAGAGATGCACCGATTACAACTTTCTAGGCCGATTCCGATTTTCTTTGAGTTAGGCCAGCCGATACCGATTTTAGCTGATTCCGATTTAATTTGTACAGCACACACACATATTTATTTATTAATATTTTCTTTAATAGAACATGTTTTGAACAGATAATGGATCAGTATAAAATAGACCTATATAAATTACTCCTGGTGGGGGACATTCACACACATCTAAAGAGCAATGTTAGAACCATTTCCTTCTTTTCACATCAATATCAACTAAAGAAATGTGATTTAGGTTTTTGGTGTCGTCCCTCCACGCCCTACTTTCTCCTTGCAGGTGTTGCATATTGCAAACTTGTTATCTTCTGCACACACGCTGAAGAATTCCCAAATTCATGTTGCAGGTTAATTCACCAGGTTCCTACATGCTCAAGAATAGCGCCGACACGCGCTTCACACCGTGAGCGGGTACGCGCCACACACGGCGGAAACGTTGAGAGAAAGGAGAAAGAGAGCGTGCTGTGGCGTCCGTGCTGTGGCGTCCATGTGTGCGTGCGTCCTTGAGAACTGTAACTGGTATAACTTATGTTGTCAGTTAATTGTAGCGTTGACCGGCATGAAATCACCATATGTCAGACTGACCTGCCGTGAAAACCGGCCAATTCTGGTCACCGGTCGGTCTATCGGTGCATCTCTACTTCTAATACTTCCCAGAAACAAACCGAGCACTCAGGAGAATAGTAAAACGTTTTATATTATATATGTTACATGTTACATTTCCACTGTTTAGAAAAATAAACAAAATCCCGCTCCATTTTGATACTGAACAACTAAAAACGTTACACACTGGGCCTTTAAACATATTTTAAACTGCGGCCATTACTTTAAATGCAAAGCCCGCTCCATTTTTCCTCCTTCTGCTTCTTCCCCTCGGGGAAAACACGACCGTGTTGCATTGTGGGTATACGTATGTAAACTCAAATTAGCTGTGCATTGTGGGTATTTTATAGTGGACTACATAGTGAATGAAATTAACCACGGAGAATTAGAACACCATTACAGAATGGCGAACACACTAAATAGTGCACTATTTCCGTGATAGGGAACGGTTTCCAAAACGGCTAAACTCTCGCATGAAAGTGTTTCCCCGGGGTAGCTCACCTGGTAGAGCATGAGCCCATATATGGAGGCTCAGTCCTCAACGCAGCGGGCCGCTGGTTCGACTCCGACCTGTGGCCCTTTGCTGCATATCATTACCCCCTCTCTCTCCTTTTTCATGTCTAAGCTGTCCTATCAAATAATGGCCTAAAAATGGCCAAACATTTTCAAGTACTCCTTCAACAAGTCGGACTTTGTTCAAATAAAAAGGCAAGTTTCTTTGACACACGTCAGCCATCGCGGGAGACGACACGGAGACTTGTTCCCGAGCGAGTTGTTACGTGCGCATGTCTTTACAGTAGCAGTCAAACGTCCAATTTGGTGCACGTGAGGAGACGAATGGCGCTGCAGGGCTAACAGTAGGCCTGAGTCAGACTCGCAAACACCTGAGGGAGCTTCGCTAATCTCCCATCATCTGTGCATGTGTGTTCACGTCCTCATTGGCATGCACTCGTCTGTGTTTTATATATGTGTGTGTGTGTGTGTGTGTGTGTGTGTGTGTGTGTGTGTGTGTGCGCTCAGGGCGGCTGCGTGGAGAGAGTGGCGTGGAGGAGCGAGCGGGAGGAAACGCTGCGATGAGTTTAAGAAGTCTTGACAGCAGATGCCTGCATAATAACACACAGAGAGGACATGTGCAAGCAGGAAAATCAAGGACACCACCTCATGCGTGCCAGTCATTTAAAGTAACAGTTTCCTCCCGCAGCTTAAAAAAATAAAAAGCATGCATGCAGATTACAGATGCAGAAAAGGGCTGCAGATGCTGCTAAATGGATTTGTAAATCAGGGCTGTGAAATATAGCCGAGGACGGATTTAAAACACCGCGGATGTATTTTGATGAGGCAGAAGGCAGAGGGGCTGGTGATCGGTGGCTGGCAGTCCGATTTGTCAGTGGGTGTTTGAACAGATGCCGCCGAGGCCGAGTTCAGCTCCAAACCCCAAAACATTTATACAATCTGAGATTTTGCTTCGTTAAATATTCACATTCAATTTTATTTATAGTATCAAATCATAACAAGAGTTATTTCAAGACACTTTACAGATAGAGTAGGTCTAGACCACACACTATAATATACGAAGACCCAACAATTCCAGTAATTCCCCCAAGAGCAAGCATTTAGTGCGACAGTGGCGAGAAAAAACTCCCTTTTAGGGAGAAACCTGGGACAGACCCAGGCTCTTGGTAGGCGGTGTCTGAAGGTGCCGGTTGGGGATGTGATGAACAGTGGCAATAATAGTCACAATAAAGATAATGGGACTATGACCAGAAATATTAGTTGTAGTAGTTCTTGGTGTAGCAGGGCACTGCAGGGTGTTACAGGGCGTAGGAGGACACTGCAAGGCATAGCAGGGTGTAGCAGCCATAGCAGGGCGTAGCAGGCATAGCAGGGCGTAGCAGGCATAGCAGGACGTAGCAGGCATAGCAGGACGTAGCAGGACGTAGCAGGGCACTGCAGAGCGTAGCAGGGCACTGCAGAGCGTAGCAGGGCGTAGCAGAGCGTAGCTGGCCGTAGCAGGGCATAGCAGGACTTAGCAGTGCGTAGCAGAGCATAGCAGGACGTAGCAGTGCGTAGCAGAGCATAGCAGGCCGTAGCAGGGCATAGCAGGACGTAGCAGTGCGTAGCAGAGCATAGCAGGACGTAGCAGTGCGTAGCAGAGCATAGCAGGACGTAGCAGTGCGTAGCAGAGCATAGCAGGACGTAGCAGGGCACTGCAGAGCGTATAGCAGGATGTAGCAGGGTGTAGCAGGGCATAGCAGGGCGCGGAGCAGGACCACAGCGACAGCTGCAACCATGATTTAGGTGCCACCCTAATCCAAGGAAAACGGCTGGGCGAAAACAAGACTCCAGGGAATAAGCTCCCCAGAGCTAAGTTGGTAACAAGCATTACTGGGACATGGATGCACACAGGTGGAAAGAGAGAGGAGAGAGGAGCTCAGTGTGTCAAAGGAAGTCCCACGGCAGACTCAAACTATAACAGCATAATTAAGAGCTGGTCCAAGGCAAACCTGAGCCAGTTGTGTAAGGGCTGGTAGATGAATCTGACGACCAAGAGAAGCAGAGAAGATAATTCATGTAGTTCATAATCAGAGCCAAACCTCAGGTCCGGATTGTGTGGACATTTGTTTTCTTTTTGTATCTTTATTTAAAAAATAATTTGATTCATTGAATAGTTGATAAAGAAATCGATTCACCTTTGCAGCTCTAGTTTAATGACTTCTTGTCTTCTCATCTCTGCAACAAACTAAATAACATAACATGTTTCTCAATATGTTAAATTATTCATTCTGCACATCATTCCTCCCTGAACACCTGAACTTTTACTTTATCCTGTTAGTCTCTGAGTCGAGCTTCAGAGCATTTGTAACCTTTTGTGTGTTTAGTTTGCAGCCTGTTCTCATGAAGCATTCGTACATACGGTAGCTATGAAAAGTAAAGCACTGTAATTCATATTCCACGTATTTATTACTGTCAGCAGCACATTGACTGCTGCTGTATAAGAGCGTGAAGATCCTCGTAGGGAGGAGATCGGGGGGATGTTTGGCTCCTAAAACACAGGACTTTCAAGCCGGGGAGCAGAGTTCATGTCCTGAAGAAGTTAAGGAGAAAACACAAGACTTTCACCCAGGAAACAGGTGTTCATGTCCTGAAGAAGTTAAGGAGAAAACACAAGACTTTCACCAGGAAACAGGTGTTCATGTCCTGAAGAAGTTAAGGAGAAAACACAAGACTTTCACCCCGGGGCCCAGTGTTTAAGCCCTGCAGTGTGATGGAGGTGAGCTGCAGCAGTGATGACATACGGCTGTTGTTGTTGTTCTCAGAGAAGCCTGTTGTTATCAGCAGCAGCAGCTCTGTAATTAGTGTGCTGCAGTCGTTACGGATGCTGGTTGTTAGTGGTTACCTGTTGTTATGGTTACTGTTTCCCTCTGTAACCGGCAACAAGACCTCAAGTACCACAGAGTGGGACTCCGTCTCCCACACACAGCTAACCCCCGTATAGTTAGTCATTCATCCTAAAACTGGAAACAATTCAGTTGTTGTGAATTAGACCAAACACCAGATTAATTTCTAACTTGACAAACTGTCTTGTCAGCTGGTTTCAGGTCCTAACTTTTGTCCCCAAACGTCTTGAGATTGTTAGAAAAAGATAGAAAACTGCAGTCAACATGTAGTGAGTTTTTATTAAAGCATCAGATACTGCGTCTGTTTGTTATTGTATGCAACATTTTGCTCCGATACAGAGAATGTGTACCAATTTTTTTTTTTCAACCTGGATCCTAGTTTTCCATGTTTTTGTGTCTAAGTGACTGATGGGAACAACAGTCTTTGAAATGGGTCCGGTATTACAACCCACTCTCACGGCAGTTCGTGAAATGGTCACGTTATTTTTAATCTATTGATTCGTGTTCACGAGGACGTTTTTCTCGTTTTTTTTGTGGTGGCCAGCATGAAAATGTAAAGTAACGTATTTCAATGGGAAGCATATTTCGTGATCACAGCACGAATACGGCAGGGAGTGGTATGAAAAGCCGGAAATCCGCGTAGGGAGGTTGGTTGGGGTGGTGGATGGGTCAAACAATACAGGACTTTCTCCCGGGAGACCGGGGATTGCGTCCCGTTATTGTCGTGCGTCCCCCGCGACCATCTCCCGGCGTGTGAGGCGTCCTTTCCCTGTTGTGTTTTTCCTAAACCCAACCTCTGAATAGATGGTTCCCATTTCGTGCTGGCCACCACGAAATAAATCAGATAAACGTGTTGTTGTACACGAATCAATAGATTAAAAATAACGTGACAATTACACGAACTGCCGTGAGACCGTGTTGGGTATTAAGCGAGAAACAAGCTGCCATGTAACGTTAACGGGCAAATTTTCACTCTCAGCGTCCACTAAAAGTTCTGTTGTTGCCGCTGACAGACTCAGATTATTATTCTAAGTGTCTGACAACATTATGAAAGGATCCCTACAGAGATAGACCTTTTAGTTAAAGAGTAAGATCCTTTTAGTTTAACATGAAACAGCCCTGAAATCACCATCACCAAACTACACCAGACTCCATGTAAATAATCAGGACTTTTAGCATCGTAAAACACACTTCATTCAAAGTGGACAGAAACTAAATAAAACTATCAAAGTCCGTCTTGGTTCATCTTTCCACTGTTCCAACAATCACCACTCTGGTTTGGTTGAAATAAACCCTTAATTCACCCATTTACATGTGGAAATATGCTGGCTCTAT
>NC_050192.1:22577125-22579625 GCF_008315115.2 Sander lucioperca | reverse complement strand
GGGGCGAAGAAACTAACCTTTTAAAATAGGTCACCTTCTCTGCTTTTAGAAACCAACGCACTCAGGCTCTCCGTGTCCACTGGCTCTGTGTGTGTGTGTGTGTGTGTGTGTGTTGTTCTTTGTACGAGTCAGTTTGAGTTGTGGTTGTTCAGAGCGACTGCATTCTGGACGGTCCTCAGTTAAAGGGTCAGTTCACCGGCATCACAAAATTAAAAAAAATAAAAACAGAGAAAATACACGACCATGATTGCATTTCTTTAAACCAATCACAATCGTCTTGGGCGGTGCTAAGCTCTGGACGCAGCGACGGTGGCTCTGCTAAATAGTCTCAGGAAGAAACTTGTTTTGGTGGAACATTTGCAGTAACGTGAGCTATTTAAATTAGCTGATACATGGTTAAACCTCATTGGCTCTACCAGTGTATCTCTGTGTGTACTTCATCCACAACAATCCCAACAGTCAGTTCCAAAACGGGAGCGTGCTTATGTCCCCACATTTCTAAAAAAAATTTTTTCACTGAAAATTAGGCCCTATGTTCCCACAGTTCCTTTGTTCATGAATTTGTATCTGATTTTATCCCCTAACTCTAACCCCTAACCCTAACCCTAAAAATTTTGTGGGAGGACAGGGCTTAAATTGAAATGAAATGTAGGAACATAAGACCTAATTTGAAAATGTCCTAGAAATGTGGGAACATAGGGCCTAATTTTAAGAAAAATCTTAGAAATGTGGGAACATGGGCTATGGGACCATTGTGCTGTGGGAACATAGGGCTGACACCCCCAAAATGTCCCAGTTAGAGAGGAAACGCCATTAACATATTCTTTGTAAATCTTTACAGTGATTCACTAAAAGAACCGAGCAGAACTGCCTTGTTACACCATCCTAGTCTTCTTCAAAACTTGACATTTTCAGCGTGTAGCTCGCTAGCTCGAAGTTTGTTTCCCAAAGAGAACAGAGTTTGAGAACGGTGACACACAGCGAGACAGGAAGGAGATGGACAATGTACTTCCGTTGATAATACCAAACCAAATCTGTGGATTTATTTTAACAGTTTAATTTATTATTATAATAAAAATGAAATCCAGAAGGGTTAATGCCCGACGAGGTGTCCATTGTCAGGTATTAATGAACGACGGCGAGGCGTGAACCGGTTGCCTCCGTCGTCCATTAATACCTAACAATGGCAACAGCTTCTCACACTCATCTCGTAAAATACGGACGCTTGGTCAGGTGCCTTTGTCGTTCTTATTTACGCTAAAAGTCTCCTTTAGCGCTATAAGTAAACGCGCTTGGTCGGGACTATTGCCGTCCCTTTTGACGCAGTTATGTTAAGGAAAAGGTCGTGGGTGGGCGTACGGTTCTGTGACACATGGGAGGAAAATAAAAAGCGACTATAGCAAGCGTGACAAGCGGGATGCGAACCCCGCTCTCCTGGGTGAAAGTCCTGTGTTTGTTTGACCCATCCACCCACCCAAAGAACCTCCTTGCGTGGAAATTCGCCCTTACATACTACTCTCTAAATCCTCTCTAACTGCTGCTCTCCCCGGTGCGTTACACAAATACGCTGAAAGACACCTTTTTCGTCACATCAGACGCTGACAGCCACTGTCCAAACGTCCTTATTTTACGAGTTCGGAGTGAGAACGGGTTGACAATGGACACCTCGAAGGGCATTAACCCGCTTATACCATGGTCACTTGCCAAATAACATATTTTTAAAACATTAGTTTATATTTTAATTAGTTTTGCAATCGAAATCTAAAGTTTATCCAAACAATAACTCGGTAACGGTTTGACTAATACCTGGAACAATCATTCCCATCCAACAGGTCCTTATGCAATGCAAACGCTGCTCTCCCCAGGAATTAGGAAGGACCTTAGATACGACTTGCCTCCCTTAGCAACCGGAGCTATTTATATAGTCCGCTCAGCTGATAGAACTCTTCAGTTTAGCTACGAGCCAGAAAGCTAACGTTATGCTAGCAAGATCCAAAGTCAATAACATTGTGTACAGTTGGCAATCAGTAAAATAACCTGACAGTATGTTGAACAACAAGACAAGCTAGCTATCAGCCATGTCATTGTCCCCGAAACAATATAACGACTTTTACGAAGAATTTGATCCGCGATGTGTAACGTTACTGTCGGCCGCAGCGGCGCAGCCTGAAGCAGCGACATGAACAGTGACGGGATGTGAGATAACGTTATTCTCTGTGAAACAAAGTCAGTCCAGAGGGGCAGTATAAACTTACTCCTGCAGCCTGTGTGTGTTAGCTCCATCCTGTGGTGTTCAGAGGACGAGTTGTAAATAATAAATCACATTTCCTTTTTGATTTAATGTAGCGCATTCATTTAGAACGGTTAACAGACAGTTTCACGCGAAACTCTTTAGGTGTCCTACATCACTTTTTAATGGACACCTGCAGCCAATCAGAATCGAGTATTCACCCAGACCATGGTATAATTGTGTTTAACCCTCTGCTGAGACTGAGTAGTT
>NC_050192.1:22573102-22575602 GCF_008315115.2 Sander lucioperca | reverse complement strand
TAGTATGTCGAAAAAAGTAAAAAAAAAAAAGTCATAGTATAGTATGTCAAAAATAGTAAAAAAAAAAGGTTGTAATATAGTATGTCTGAAAAATGTCATAGTATAGTATGTCTGAAAAATGTCATAGTATAGATTGTTGAAAAAAGTAAAAAATAGTAATAGTACAGACTGTTGAAAAAACGTCATAGTTTTTGTATGTCTACAAAAGTAAAAAATACTCATAGTATAGTAGGTCGAAAAATGTCATAGTATAATATGTTAAACAAAATCATCAGAATCAAAAGATCATCAAAAGATCAGAATTAGAAAGGAGTTTATTGCCACAGGAGTTATCCTACGTGGATTTTGTTGGTGCATACATACTGAAACAATTAAACATTAATAAGAAATTACAATATATACAAAAACAGTCTGCTCTTGTCTTCAGCAGTGGCAGCAGCGTACCAGAAAGTATGATGACGAAAAGTAAAAAAAAGTCATAGAATAGAAAGTCGAAAAAACGTCATAGTATAGTATGTCAAAAAAAGTAAAAAATAGTAATAGTACAGACTGTTGAAAAAACGTCATAGTTTTTGTATGTCTACAAAAGTAAAAAATACTCATAGTATAGTAGGTCGAAAAATGTCATAGTATAATATGTTAAACAAAATCATCAGAATCAGAATCTGAAAGGAGTTTACTGCCACAGGAGTTACCCTACATGGAATTTGTTGGTACATACATACTCGAAAAGTAAAAAAAAAAGTCATAGTATAGTATGTCAAAAAAAGTCAGAATATAGTATATCGAAAGAAAAGTTTAAAAAAGTTATAGTATAGTATGTCGAAAAAACTAAAAAAAAAAAAAGTCATAGTATAGTATGTCTGAAAAATGTCATAGTATACATTGTTGAAAAAAGTAAAAAAAATTCATAGTATAGTATGTCAAAAAAAAAGTCACAGTATAGTACATCGAAAATAGTAAAAAAAAAAGGTCGTAGTATAGTAAGTCGGAAAAATGTCATAGTATAGATTGTCAAAAAAGTAAAAAAAAGTCCTACTTTAGTACGTCTAAAAAAGCAAAAAAAAGTCATAGTATAGTATGTTGAACAAAATCATCAGAATCAGAATTAGAAAGGAGTTTATTACCACAGGATTTATCCTACGTGGAATTTGTTGGTGCCTACATACTGAAACAATTAAACATTAATAAGAAATTACAATATATATAAAAACAGTCTGCTCTTGTCTTCAGCAGTGGCAGCAGCGTACCAGAAAGTATGATGACGAAAAGTAAAAAAAAGTCATAGAATAGAAAGTCGAAAAAACGTCATAGTATAGTATGTCAAAAAAAGTAAAAAAATAGTAATAGTACAGACTGTTGAAAAAACGTCATAGTTTTTGTATGTCTACAAAAGTAAAAAGTACTCATAGTATAGTAGGTCGAAAAATGTCATAGTATAATATGTTAAACAAAATCATCTAAAATAAGAATCAGAAAGGAGTTTACTGCCACAGGAGTTACCCTACGTGGAATTTGTTGGTACATACATACTCAAACAATTAAACATTAATACGAAATTACAATATATATAAAAACAGAAACCAATATATATATATATATATATATATATATATATATATATATATATATATATATATATATATATATATATATACAAAATAGCTGTTTAAGCACTGCATGCAATGGGTAGGTGATGATAAGTACACAGTATAGCGACTAGTAGCAGATACATAGACAGACAGATACTTTACTGATCCCCAAGGTTTAATACTCAAGAAAGTATTAGGCCCCAGTGAGATTTGAACTCACGACCCCTGGTTTACAAGACCAGTGCTCTAACCCCTGAGCTATGGAGCCCACGTGAGGTGACTGAGGGAGGGTCTGATTGACGCCTGCTGCCAGAGGGGAACGATTCAAACATATTGTTTCCAGGGTGAGAGGGATCGGCTAGAATCTTTCCTGCCCGCCTCAGTGTCCTGGAGGCGTACAGATCCAGGAGAGACGGCAGACAGCAGCAAATCAACTTCTCAGCAAAGGGGATGATACTCTGCAGTCTGCTCTTGTCTTCAGCAGTGGCAGTAGAGTACCATAAATTATGATGACGAAAAGTTAAAAAAAAAGTCATAGTATAGTATGTCTGAAAAATGTCATAGTATAGTACATCGAAAATAGTCAAAAAAAAGGTCGTAGTATAGTATGTCGGAAAAATGTCATAGTATAGATTGTCAAAAAAAGTAAAAAAAAGTCCTACTTTAGTATGTCGAAAAAAGTAAAAAATAGTCATATAGTATGTTGAACAAAATCATCAGAATCAGAATTAGAAAGGAGTTCATTGCCACAGAAGTTACTGTCTACAGGAGAGACGGCAGATAGCAGCAAATCAACTTCTCAGCAACGGGGATGATACTCTGCAGTCTGCTCTTGTCTTCAGCAGTGGCAGCAGCGTACCACTAGTATGATGACGAAAAGTAAAAAAAAAAGTCATAGTATAGTATGT